>NC_057795.1:20067888-20093754 GCF_018294505.1 Triticum aestivum
CGTGCCCCCCTTTGCCACTCTAAATTGGACAAGGGGTGGGGGCGGCGCCTCCCCTTTCCCTCTCCTACTCCCTCTCTCTTTTCCCCTTTGCTACTCTGGAAAAAAGGAAAGAGGTGGGGGGCGAATCCTACTAGGAGTGGAGTCCTAGTAGGACACCCCCCCATGGCATGCCCCTCCTGGCCGCCGGCCTCCTCCTCCCCTCCTTTATATACGGGGGCGGGGGGCGGGGGGAGGGCACCACAAAGGCGCATCAATTGTTCTCTTAGTCGTATGCGGTGCCCTCCACACGGTTTACACCTCCGGTCATTGCGTCGTTGTGCTTAGGTGAAGCCCTGCGCGGATCACATCACCATCACCATCATCACGCCGTCGTGCTGACGATACTCTCTCTCGACCTTGATGACCCACAAGTGTAGGGGATCGCAACAGCTTTCGAGGGTGAAGTACAACCCAAATTTATTGATTCGACACAAGGGGAGCCAAAGAATATTCTTGAGTATTAGCAGTTGAGTTGTCAATTCAACCACACCTGGATAACTTAGTATCTGCAGCAAAGTGTTTAGTAGCAAAAGTGGTATGAAAATAAAGGTAACTGTGGCAAAAGTAAAGATAAATGTTTTTGTGTTTTTGTAGTGATTGTAACAATAGCAACGGAAAAGTAAATAAGGAAAGAACAATATGTGAAAAACTCATAGGCAATGGATCAGTGATGGATAATTATGCCGGATGCGATTCCTCATGTAATAGCTATAACATAGGGTGACACAGAACTAGCTCCAATTCATCAATGTGATGTAGGCATGTATTCCGTAAATAGTCATACGTGCTTATGGAAAAGAACTTGCATGACATCTTTTGTCCTACCCTCCCGTGGCAGCAGGGTCCTAGTGGAAACTAAGGCATATTAAGGCCTCCTTTTAATAGAGAACCGGGACAAAGCATTATCACATAGTGAATACATGAACTCGCCTCAAACTACGGTCATCACCGAGAAGTATCCCGATTATTGTCACTTCGGGGTTGTTAGATCATAACACATAATAGGTGACTATAGACTTGCAAGATAGGATCAAGAACACACATATATTCATGAAAATATAATAGGTTCAGATCTGAAATCATGGCACTCGGGCCCTAGTGACAAGCATTAAGCATAGCAAATTCATAGCAACATCAATCTCAGAACATAGTGGACACTAGGGATCAAACCCTAACAAAACTAACTTGATTACATGGTAAATCTCATCCAACCCATCACCGTCCAGCAAGCCTACGATGGAATTACTCACGCACGGCAGTGAGCATCATGAAATTGGTGATGGAGGATGGTTGATGATGATGACAACGACGAATCCCCCTATCCGGAGCCCCGAACGGACTCCAGATCAGCCCTCCTGAGAGAGATTAGGGCTTGGCGGCGGCTCCGTGTCGTAAAACGCGATGAAACTTTCTCTCTGATTCTTTTCTTGGCGAGACGGAATATATGGAGTTGGAGTTGACGTCGGTGGACGTCCGGGGGGCCCACGAGATAGGGGGACGCGCCCTAGGGGGGGCGCCCCCATGTCTCGTGGACAGGCCCTGGCCCCCCTGGTGTATTTCTTTCGCCAGGAAATTCTTATTAATTCCAAAAAGTGCCTCTGTGGACTTTTAGGACATTCGGAGAACTTTTCTTTTCTACACATAAAACAACATCATGGTAGTTCTGCTGAAAACAGCATCAGTCCGTGTTAGTTTCATTCAAATCATGCAAATTAGAGTCCAAAACAAGGGCAAAAGTGTTTGGAAAAGTAGATATGTTGGAGACGTATCAACTCTCCCAAGCTTAAACCTTTGCTTGTCCTCAAGCAATTCAGTTGATAAACTGAAAGTGATAAAGAAAAACTTTTACAAACTCTATTTGCTTTTGTTGTTGTAAACATGAAAAGCCAGCATTCAAGTTTCAGCTAATATTATGAACTAACCATACTCATAATAACACTTAGCTCTCACAATTACTCATATCAATAACATAATCAGCTAGCAAGCCATAATAATAAAACTCGGATGAGAACACTTTCTCAAAACAATTATAACAAGATATAACAAAATGGTATCTCGCTAGCCCTTTCCGAGACCACAAAACATAAATGCAGAGCACCTTTAAAGATCAAGGACTGACTAAACATTGTAATTCATGGTAAAAGAGAGCCAGTCAAGTCATACCCAATATAAACCAATAATAATGAATGCAAATGACAGTGTGCTCTCCAGCGGGTGCTTTTTATAAGAAGGGTGATGACTCAACATAAAAGTAAATAGATATGCCCTTCGCAGAGGGAAGCAGGGATTTTGTGACACCCCCAAAAATTTGGCCTTGTTTTAATGAATTAATATTTTTGCCAGGAATTAAAACTTTGAATTTCTGAGCTCCATTTTTATTTTTAAATCATTTCCTTCCCTGTTATGATGAGTTTTTCCCAGAGAGAAAACTTTCCAAATATGTCATTGGACTTATTTAATCTGTCAAGAGAAACTTTCCCTTATTTAATATAACTAATTAAATAATTAAGTAGCTTGATCTTTACTTTCTTGAAAATGGTTTTTCAAGGTTATATGGCCATATTTGAACTATAACCATTGGATAAATTCACCTAAAATTCTAACCAAAATTTGGAGATGTCATGTGATGTTTTTAAATCACTTTTATACTAAAATATCTTTTATTTATGTAATAATTTGAGCTCTGCATCAATTTTTCCTTCGCTGGTCCAGAGTGCATTTTGCACTACAACCCTTTTAAATAATTCTTTCTAGCCTCCACCAAAATTATGGGATATTGGTAGTAGCATATGATTCAACGTTATGCAAAAACCTAGTGCTGTTCTTTGAAATTTTTTGAGTCAATCAACCTCTTTTTCATTCTGGTCCAGCCTTGTGATTTCTACTGCAACCCTATTTAATTTTGCTCCAAAGATCTTGTGTTTTCTCCTACTTGTAGACAACCCTACCAAACCCCTAAATCCAGGAGCATGCACCCATTGGATTAGTTTTGGTTCATGAAATAATGTCATTATTTCCTGTCCAGAATTGTAGTTTTGCAAAACTTGCACTAACAAGTTTGTGCTTTTCACAAACTAACCTCACCACTCTCTCTTGCATCTAAGGAGACCCTGATTTGGAGGATTTGGCCACCACAAGAAGAGCCTAGGTGCCTGTGGCATTTTGTCAAACACCTGGAGAGCATAGCCAGATTTGGCATGGATTCAAGTTTACACTGTGAACTTGGTCACCTGACCTAACAACCATGCCCATTCACCCTCTATCTAACCCTAACCCAGCCCTGTTTCTTCCCAGCCTCAACCGCGACCTCTAGGATGCCCTGGCATTATGTCGAGCACGTCCCGTGCACGCCCGGAGCGCGAGCAGAGCGTGCGTTTGGCACGCGTTTTGCACGTGCCGCGCCCGAGCCGACGCATCGCGCCCCTGGCCTTGCCTCCACTGCAGAGCCACGCCACGCACGTCCCTCCTCACCGCAACACGCCAAGCCGCCCCTCGCCACGTCCCCGACAGGCCAGGAGCTAGCCGCCATGGCCGCCGACAGCCCCTGCTCCGTTCAGCGCCACCCAAGCCTCTTCCGCCCGCCACCTGGCCCCTGGAACAGCGCGAGCTCATCCACGAGTGTGTCCGCTAGCGCTCGTCGCCGCCACGACGCCCTAGCTACAGAATGGCGGTCGCCGGCGACCTTATCCGCAGCTGCCGCGGAACCGCCTTGCCACGCCTATAAAAGGAGGCCCCGAGCTTCCCCGAGCAAGGAGGCAACCTCAGGCCACACCAATGGCGCTCCCCTACCTCACATTCGACCCGGGGAGGCCTCCTTCCTCATCTCCGGCAACTCCTGCCGCCGCCACCACCCCGGCCAATCCGGCACCTCCAGTACCTCCCCCTCTCCGTTCGCTTCGCCAGGAACCTCCTCATCCTCCCGTGAAACCGTCCCCCTACTCAATTTTGATCGGGAACCACCGCAGCCCCAATATCACTTCGCCCCCGAAACCATCTCCGCCGCGAAGCTCGTCGCCGGCAACTCCGTCCAGGTCGGCGACCATAGCGGGTACCGCCGAGTTCGTCTCGACCTCCTGAGCACGCCCATGCACTCAGATCACCGAGGGATGCCGCCATTCGCCGGCGAGCCTCGCCGGAGCTCCGCCCCTGTTCAGTCAGGGGGAGACGACGCGCCCGTGGGCCAGTCAAACCTGACCAGTGGGCCAGGCGGGCCCACTGTCGGTGATTCACGTGGCAGCCACGCTGGATAAGTGGAGGCGTAAAAGGCGCAAATACGTCTTCTCTGCCCGAAAGCGTAATCTCTTTTGAAATGTTTTCTTTTTCCTGATTTTATTAAAAACAGATTTTTACCACAACTTTGACTGCCTATAACTTGTTAAATATAACTCCAAATGAGTTGATTCTTTTTCCTACCTTCCTCAAATTTGGTCTAGTTTATTTTAAGATTTATTTGGAAATTTTCCAAACAACTTTTTTGTACTGTTTTTGAAATATGTGTTATTTGCATATTTTTGGAAATAGGATTTTTGGGAGAGGAGGAAGCTTTCAAAAATTTTGGGGAGCACCCCACCTCTCCACACCATTAAAGGCAAGCATTCTGAACCCTGGCATAATGTTTTGGTGTGTTATTTGACACGTTTATAACACCATCTTATTTCAGAGGACTTGTTATTTTATGTGACATGATCATTTGCATGGAAGCATATTAGTGATTTCCTTGCTGTTGGAAATGAATATAAGTGTGATGGTAATCAACCTCATGTGCCTTGCATGCATGCCGGAAAGGAATCCGGGAAAGCCTCGGCCTTGGGTAGGCGTGAGCTTGTCGCCGGTCCCCGTCAGGACGGTTATGTCCGGTATGGCATGGTAAGGTATATTGAGTGGTGCTTTTGTTAATTAAAATATATGTGTTTACATGTCTTGCAGGGAACTTATAAACCTCCTGAGTCGACCGTAGACCGAGTCTTGTTTCCAGTAACCCCCATACTTGATATGTACTACCACTTGTCCCTGCCGTAGGTAGGGTATGGTTCAGTAAGTCGTCAACCCCTTTCAAGCACACACCGTACAGAGAGGCCATGGTGGAAGATATCGGTTGTAGCCGGTAGGCATGCCACCTGGTCCGGGGGCATGGGAGTTTCCGGTTGAGACCGAGAGGGGAGGCCACCCCTTAGAGCGCGCGATATAAATTTGATCCCATGCTATGCGAGGTTGTAGCCTCCCCACTTAGAGTTTTGCTTAACAAGTGTTGTGGGTGATTCCAGACACCGATGAGTTAAGCTGGTGTGTGCAAGTTAGGCGTGTTTTCAACTAAAAGGCCGTAGACGGAATTAGCCCCGATGGACTAAAGGAATCCATTACTCGTGGGTAAAGAGTACACCCTCTGCAGAGATTAAAACCTATTCGAATAGTCGTGTCCATGGTTAAGGATTACAGTCTGGGATGGGTCAAGTGTTGGTCTTAGTGTCAGTCTTCGGAGGAGAGATTATTAAACCAGAACTTGGACCGTGACTTGTGACTTGTGAAGATTATGATTATTATCTTGTGATGGACTAACCCGTTGCATTATTTATATTATCAAGTATCCCTGGACGGTTCTACCTCCTGGATGTTCATTGTGATTATTTATCTTGTAAGCCCTTTATGTGGTGTCGCTCAGACGCCCGACTGTGGCATTTCTTTTAAAGCCCTTTATGTGGTGTCGCTCAGACGCCCGACTGTGGCATTTCTTTTAAAGCCCTTGATGTGGTGTCGCTCAGACGCCCGACTGTGGCATTTCTTTTAAAGCCCTTTATGTGGTGTCGCTCAGACGCCCGACTGTGGCATTTCTTTTAAAGCCCTTTATGTGGTATCGCTCAGACACCCGACTGTGGCATTTCTTTTAAAAGCCCTTTATGTGGTGTTGCTCAGACGCCCGACTGCGGCATTTTATTCCCACTCTATTACTGCGTATTCATGTTGCATGATAATAACCTGCTTGCATGCATAAAAGATGTTTTATTTATGACTCGCGATGTGATCATAGAATTTTTTTTAGTGCATGATTATCAATTATATTATACCTGTGTTCTAAATGTTTGCGAGTACATTCAAAGTACTCACTGGCTTGTCCCTGGCTATTGTCTTGGCCAGATTTCTGCTTGGAGAGGAGCGTGGCGATAACAGCCTCGAGTCCTAAGCAACAGTGATAGCAGCCTCGCGAAGATAGGAGTTAACCTGGTCAGCTGTTCCTGTGGGAAATGGAGTCCCATAGACACTGATGTCTCACAAACCGCTTCTGTCATCAACCACTAGAAACCCAATTGTTGTACTCACAGGCCAGAATGGTCTTGTACTACATATTTTGTATTTTGCTTGAGATTTTTGTATCAAGCTGGAGCCTCATCAGCTAACAGTAATCCTGGGGCTGATGAGCACGACGGTCTTTTTCTGGAAATTTATACCCGGAAAAACCCGGTCGTGACAGATTTGTAGAGGTGCCAGAGTTCGATTTTAAAATAGAGATTGAATAACATTTTGAGCGGCATACTTTCACTGTCAACGCAAAAACTATGAGATGGCTGTATCTTCCATACTACATGCATTATAGGTAGTTTCCAAACAGAATGGTAAAGGTTTATACTCCCCCAACCACCAACGAGCATCAATCCATGGCTTGCTCGAACAACGAGTGCCTCCAACTAACAACAGCCCTGGGGGAGTTTTGTTTAATTACTTTTATTTGCTTTGATCTTTTTGGACAATGGGACTGGGCATCCCGGTTACCGGCCTTTCTCGTGAATGAGGAGCGGAGTCCACTCCTCTTGAGAATAACCCACCTAGCATGGAAGATATAGGCAGCCCTAGTTGAAACATGAGTTGCTCGAGCATTCAAAACAGAATTTCATTTGAAGGTTTGGAGTTTAGCACATACAAATTTACTTGGAACGGCAGGTAGATACCGCATATAGGTAGGTATAGTGGACTCATATGGAACAACTTTGGGGTTTAAGTAGTTTGGATGCACAAGCAGTATTCCCACTTAGTACAGGTGAAGGCTAGCAAAAGACTGGGAAGCGACCAACTGAGAGAGCGACAACAGTCATAAACATGCATTAAAATTAATTCACACCAAATACAAGCATGAGTAGGATATAATCCACCATGAACATAAATATCGTGAAGGCTATGTTGATTTGTTTCAACTACATGCGTGAACATGTGCCAAGTCGAGTCACTCAATTCATTCAAAGGAGGATACCATCCCATCATATCACATCATAATCATTCTAACATCATGTTGGCACGCAAGGTAAACCATTATAACTCATAGCTAATCAAGCATGGCACAAGCAATTATAATCTCTAAATGTCATTGCAAATATATTTACTTCATAATAAGCTGACTCAGAAACGATGAACTCATCATATTTACAAAAACAAGAGAGGTCGAGTTCATACCAGCTTTTCTCATCTCAATAAGTCCATCATATATCGTCATTATTGCCTTTCACTTGCACGACCGAACGATCTGTATAATAATAAGAGTGCACGTGCATTGGACTGAGCTGGAATCTGCAAGCATTAAACTCAAGAGAGAAGACAAGTAATATGGGCTTTAAATTAAATAAACAATCATGCATTATTAGAGCCACTAAGCATTTTCAATATGGTCTTCTCGACCCCCAAAGGAAAGAAAAGAAAATAAAACTATTTACACGGGAAAGCTCCCAACAAGTAAGAAGAAGAACTAGAAATCTTTTTGGGTTTTCATTTTAATTTCTACTACAAGCATGGAAATTAAACTAACTATTTTTTTGGTTTTTCTTAAGGTTTATCAAACACACAAGAAGAAAACTAGAAAAATAAATTTAAACTAGCATGGATAATACAATGAAAGAGTATGAGCACCGACGACTAGTGTGTGAACATGAATGTAAAGTCGGTGAGAAATACGTACTCCCCCAAGCTTAGGCTTTTGGCCTAAGTTGGTCTAGTAGCAAGGATCGCCTGGCTGATATCCATAAGTGAAACCGGGGTTGTACTGAGCTGCAGCGGCAACCGCCTACTGAGCTGCAGCGTGTTGGCGAGCTGCCTGCACTCCCCTCTCATATTCAGCTGCTTCCTCCATGGTGACAACATATCTTCCTTTTGCCTGATAATAAAGAAGGTAGGGAGCAGGAAGAGTAACAGGGACGACGTTGCGTCTTTCATAGATTAGTCGATAATGGAGGAATTGTTCGTTCCTATCAAGAAAATGATGATTGAACATAGCTTCTTTATCCAAATAAACAGGAGGTAAAATCATATCCCCCTCTCGTGGGGCTATATTAACATAATTAGCCACACGGGTTGCATAAATTCCTCCAAATAAATCTCCCTTTCTACTATTATTCTCCAACCTACGTGCAACTATTGCCCCCAAGTTATAACCTTTAAAACCTAACACAGCACTCTTGAGGACACACATATCAAGGACACACATGTGACATGCTTCATCCTTACCATTAATGCATCTACCAATGAAGAGAGAAAAATAATGTATAGCAGGAAAATGAATGCTCCCTATGGTAGCTTCTGCTATATACCTAGATTCTCCCATAGTAATACTAGCAAGAAAATCTCTAAATTCAGATTTGTGAGGATCATTAATATTACCCCACTACGGGAGTTTGCAAGCAGTTGTAAAATCCTCTAAATCCATGGTATAAGATGTATCATAAATATCAAACATGACACTAGGAGAATTACACGCACTGGTATATTTGAACCTCCGCACAAAAGAATCAGTCAATTGATAATACTGCGGACACTTATCTTGTAAGAAGTCCTCCAGCTCGGCATTACGCACATACGCGTCAAATTCCTCCTTGGAGGCTGCTTTGACTATAAAATCATCGGATGGCCACTCACAAGCTCGTACGTCCGCGTCCCTCGGCAATTCAACATCTTGCTCACGTATAGCAATCCTTGGCCCTTTCTTTGCCGAGGAACCACCTTGGTACATTCTTCTAAGCATAATTCTTTTTCTGAAAATTTCTGAAATTTTAGTAACTTCAAAATAAAAGTGAATAAAACTAAACAAGATTGGTAGCAACTACTCCTATAAGTGCCTAGAGCCTATATCATGCATTGGAATTACTTGGGACCTCATAAATTTAACATGCAAGCTCAAGAACATGGTCACCCAAGAAGCAAAAATTTGCAATGAATAAAGCACTGGAACAAAAACTAATTGGACCAATGTAGGAGTCACATACCAAGCAACAATCTCCCAAACCAGTTTTGTGAATTGAGCTTTGAGCTAAGAGATCGAAAATCGCAGCAAAACGAGCTGGAACTCGTGCTTGAGCTGGATGTGGCTTTTTTGGGTAGAAGATGGAGTGTGTGGGTGCTGGCATAAGAGGAGGGGGCCACCAGGGGCCCACGAGACAGCGGCGCGCGCCCTATAGGGGGGGCACCCTCCACTCTCGTGGCCTGGTGCTTGCCCCTCCTGAAGTGATTTCAGTGCCTAAAATCCTCAAATATTCCAGAAAAAATCATACTAAATTTGCAGGGCATTTGGAACACTTTTATGTTCGGACTATTTTTTAATGCACGGATAAATCAAAACAGACGGATAATAATATTTTTTCTTTATTTATTCTAAATAACAGAAAGTAAAAGGAGCGTACAGAAGGTTGTGCCTTCTAGTTTCATCCATCTCATGATCATCAAAATGAATCCACTAACAAGGTTAATCAAGTCTTGTTAACAAACTCATTCTGAATAACACGGAACCGGAGAAATTTCGGGTAACACTAAGTTACCTCAACGGGGATATGAAAATCCCCAACAATAAGAATATCATACTTTTTCTTGATAGTAGGGAGAGGAAATTCAAAACCTCCAACAATAATAGTTGGAACTTTTCTAATAGAATTGATGCTATGAACTTCAGATTGTTTCCTCGGAAAGTGTACCGTATGCTCATTACCATTAACATGAAAAGTGACATTGACGTTGTTGTAATCAATAACAGCCCCTATAGTATTAAGAAAAGGTCTACCAAAGATAATAGACATACTATCGTCCTCGGGAATATCAAGAATAACAATGTCCGTTAAGATAGTGACATTTGCAACCACAACAGGCACATCCTCACAAATACCGACAAGTATAGCAGTTGATTTATCAGCCATTTGACAAGATATTTCAGTAGGTGTCAACTTATTCAATTCAAGTCTACGATATAAAGAGAGAGGCATAACACTAACACCGGCTCCAAGATCACATAAAGCAGTTCTAACATAATTTCTTTTAATGGAGCATGGTATAGTTGGCACACCCGGATCTCCAAGTTTCTTTGGTATTGCACCCTTAAAAGTGTAATTAGCAAGCATGGTGGAAACTTCAGCTTCCAGTATCTTTATTTTATTTGTGATGATATCCTTCATATACTTAGCATAAGGATTTACTTTGAGCATATCAGTTAAGCACATACGTAAGAAAATAGGTCTAATCATTTCAGCAAAGCGCTCAAAATCCTCGTCATCCTTTGACTTGGATGGTTTAGGAGGAAAGGGCATGGGTTTCTGAACCCATGGTTCTCTTTCTCTACCGTGCTTCCTAGCAAAAAATTCTCTCTTATCATAATGTCGATTCTTTGATTGTGGGTTATCAAGATGAACAACAGGTTCAATCTCTACATCATTGTTTTTGCTAGGTTGAGCATCAAGATGAACATTATCATTAACATTATCACTAGGTTCATGTTCATCACCTGATTGAGTTTTAGCCTCAGATATAGAAATACCATTGGGATTCTCGGGTGTGTCTACAGTAGGTTCACTAGAAGCATACAAAGTCCTATCATTTTACTTTTTCTTCTTTTTAGAACAACGAGGTGCCTCTAAATTATTTCTCTGTGAATCTTGCTCGATTCTCTTAGGGTGGCCTTCAGGATACAAAGGTTCCTGAGTCATTCTACCAGTTCTAGTAGCCACTCTAAGATCAAAGTCATTTTTATTATTTAATTCATCAAGCAAATCATTTTGAGCTTTAAGTACTTGCTCAGCTTGAGTAGCAACCATATAAGCAAATTTGCTAACAAGGTGAAGTTCACCTTTAACTCTAGCCAGATTATCACTTACACATCCTATCTCGAAAGGATTATTCTTTAACTCTCTACCAACATAAGCATTAAAACTTTCTTGTCTAGCCATAAAGTCATCAAATTCATCTAAGCATGGGCTATGAAACTTAGTAGAGGGGATTTCAACTTTATCATATCTATAGAGAGAATTTTCCTTTACTACCTGTGATGAGTTATCAAGACAATATGGTTCTTCAACAGGCGGTAAATTAAGACCATGTATTTCTTCAATAGGAGGTAAATTCTTAACATCTTCAACTTTAATACCTTTTTCTTTCATTGATTTCTTTGCCTCTTGCATATCTTCAGGACTAAGAAATAAAACACCTATCTTCTTCAGAGTGGGATTAGGAATAGGCTTAGGAGTTGGCTCAATTGGTTCAGGAATTGCTTCAGGAATTGGCTCAGGAAGAGTCCAATTATTTTCATTAGTCAACATATTATTCAATAATATTTCAACTTCGTCGACTATTCTTTCCCTGAAAACACAACTAGCACAACTATCCAAGTAGTCCTTGGAAGCATCGGTTAGTCCATTATAAAAGATATCAAGTATTTCATTTTTCTTAAGAGGATGATCAGGCAAAGCACCAGGTAACCGGAGAAGCCTCCCCCAAGCTTGTGGGAGACTCTCTTCCTTGATTTGCACAAAATTATATATTCCCCGCAAGGCAGCTTGTTTCTTATGAGCAGGGAAACATTTAGCAGAGAAGTAATAAATCATATCCTGGGGACTACGCACACAACCAGGAGAAAGAGAATTATACCAAGTCTTAGCATCACCCTTTAACGAGAATGGAAATATCTAAAGGATATAGAAATAGCGAGACTTCTCGTCATTAGTAAACAGGGTAGCTATATCCTTTAACTTGGTAAGATGTGCCACAACAGTTTCAAATTCAAGGCCATACAAAGGATTAGATTCAACTAAAGTAATAATCTCAAGATCAACAGAGAATTCATAATCCTTATCAGTAACACAGATAGGTGAAGTAGAAAAAGCAGGGTCAGGTTTCATTCTAGCATTAAGAGACTGTTGCTTCCATTTAGCTAATAATTTCTTAAGATCATATCTATCATTGCAAGCAAAGATTTCCCTAGCAGCTTCTTCATTCATAACATAACCCTCAGGAACAACAGGCAATACATAATCATTGGGAAAACTTTCATCATCACTATCATCAATAATAGCATCTTTAATAATTTCATCCCCCCTAACTCTAGCAAGTTGTTTATCAAGAAATTCACCTAATGGCAAAGTAGTAGCACGCGCAGAAGTAGTTTGATCATGCATAGCAGAAGTGGCATCATCAATAACATGTGACATATCAGAATTCATAGCAGTAGCAGGTTTAGATGTCGCAAGCTTACTAACAACGGGAGGAGAATCTAGTGCAGAGCTAGATGGCAGTTCCTTACCTCCCCTTGTAGTTGAGGGCAAAATCTTGGTTTTAGCGTCTTTCAAGTTCTTCATAGTGATCAACAGATATAAATCCCAAGTGACTCAGAGAATAGAGCTATGCTCCCCGGCAACGGCGCCAGAAATTAGTCTTGATAACCAATAAGTGTAGGGGATCGCAACAGCTTTTGAGGGTGATGTAAAACCCAAATTTATTGATTCGACACAAGGGGAGCCAAAGAATATTCTTGAGTATTAGCAGTTGAGTTGTCAACTCAACCACACCTGGATAACTTAGTATCTGCAGCAAAGTGTTTAGTAGAAAAAGTGGTATGATAATAAAGGTAACGGTGGCAAAAGTAAAGATAAATGTTTTTGGGTTTTTGTAGTGATTGTAACAATAGCAACAGAAAAGTAAATAAGTGAAGAACAATATGTGAAAAGCTCGTAGGCAATGGATCAATGATGGATAATTATGCCGGATGTGATTTCTCATGTAATAGCTATAACATAGGGTGACACAGAACTAGCTCCAATTCATCAATGTAATGTAGGCATGTATTCCGTAAATAGTCATACGTGCTTATGGAAAAGAACTTGCATGACATCTTTTGTCCTACCCTCCCGTGGCAGCGGGGTCCTAGTGGAAACTAAGGGACATTAAGGACTCCTTTTAATAGAGAACCAAAACAAAGCATTAGCACATAGTGAATACATGAACTCCTCAAACTACGGTCATCACCGAGAAGTATCCTGATTATTGTCACTTCAGGGTTGTCGGATCATAACACATAATAGGTGACTATATAATTGCAAGATAGGATCAAGAACACACATATATTCATGAAAACATAATAGGTTCAGATATGAAATCATGGCACTCGGGCCCTAGTGACAAGCATTAAGCATAGCAAAGTCATAGCAACATCAATCTTAGAACATAGTGGATACTAGGGATCAAACCCTAACAAAACTAACTTGATTACATAGTAAATCTCATCCAACCCATCACCGTCCAGCAAGTCTACGATGGAATTACTCACGCACGGCGGTGAGCATCATGAAATTGGTGATGGAGGATGGTTGATGATGATGACGGCGATGAATCCCCCTCTCCGGAGCCCCGAACGGACTCCAGATCAGCCCTCCCGAGGGAGATTAGGGCTTGGCGGTGGCTCCGTGTTGTCAAACACGATGAAACTTTCTCTCTGATTTTTTTCTCCGCGAGACGGAATATATGGAGTTGGAGTTGACGTTAGTGGAGGTCCAGGGGGGCCACGACATAGGGGGGGCGCACCCTAGGGGGGGCGCCCCCCTCTCTCGTGGACAGGCCCTGGGGCCCCTGGTGTATTTTTTCGCCCAGAAATCCTTATTAATTCCAAAACGTGCCTCAGTGTATTTTCAGGACATTCCGAGAACTTTTCTTTTCTACACATAAAACAACATCATGGCAGTTCTGCTGAAAATAGCGTCAGTCCGGGTTAGTTTCATTCAAATCATGCAAATTAGAGTCCAAAACAAGGGCAAAAGTGTTTGGAAAAGTAGATACGTTGGAGACGTATCAGACCCTTAGCTGGATCAAGAGTTTGAGGGACATCATCGAGCTCAACGTGTGCTGAACTCGCAGGTTTCGTACGTTCAGTGCTAGATCGGTTGGATCACGAAGATGTTCGGCTACATCAACCGCGTTAACCTAACGCTTCTGCTTTCGGTATACGAGGGTACGTGGACACACTCTCCTCCTCTCGTTGCTATGCATCTCCTAGATAGATCTCGCGTGATCGTAGGATATTTTTTTAAATTTCATGCTACATTCCCCGACAGCCACATCAGAGCTAGGTATATGCGTAGATGATATGCACGAGTAGAACACAAAGAGTTGTGGGCGATAATAATCATACTGCTTAATATTGTTGGATGAAGCATCCCGGACCAACATTACATGACCACGTTCATGAGACCGGTTCTACCGACGTGCTTTGCACACAGGTGGCTGGAGGGTGTTTGTTTCTCCAACTTTAGTTGAATCGAGTTTGACTACAGCTAGTCCTTGTTGAAGGTTAAAACAACACACTTGACGAATTTTTTTTGTGGTTTTGATGCATAGGTAAGAACAATTCTTGCTAGAAGCCTGTACTAGCCACGTAAAACTTGCAACAACAAAATAGAGGACGTTTAACATGTTTTTGCAGGGAATTTTGTGATGTGATATGGCCAAGACATGTTGTGATATAAATTGTTGTATGAGATGATCATGTTTTGTAACAAGTTATCGGCAACTGGCAAGAGCCATATGATTGTTGCTTTATTGTATGAAATGCAATCGCCCTATAATTGCTTTACTTTATCACTCAGCACTAGCGATAGTCGTAGAAGCAATAGTTGGTGAGACGACAACGATGCTACGATGGAGATCAAGGTGTCAAGCCGGTGACAATGGAGATCATGACAGTGCTTTGGAGATGGAGATCAAAGGCACAAGATGATGGTGTCCATATCATGTCACATATTTTGATTGCATGTGATGTTTATCTTTTATGCATCTTATTTTGCTTAGTACAGCGATAGCATTATAAGATGATCCCTTACTAAAATTCAAGGTATAAGTGTTCTCCCTGAGTATGCACCGTTGCTACATTTTGTCGTGCCGAGACACCATGTTATGATCGGGTGTGATAAGCTCTACGTTCACATACAATGGGTGCAAGCCAGTTTTACAAGTTCAGAATACTCAGGTTAAACTTGATGAACCTAGAATATGCAGATATGGCCTCGGAACACTGAGACCAAAAGGTCGAACGCAAATCATATAGTAGATATGATCAACATAGAGATGTTCACCATTGAAAACTACTCCATCTCACGTGATGATCGGACATGGTTTAGTTGATATGGATCACATGATCATTTAGATGACTAGAGGGATGTCTATCTAAGTTTGAGTTCTTTAGTAATATGATTAATTGAATTTTAATTTATCATGAACTTAGTCCTGATAGTTTTTTGCATATCTATGTTGTTGTAGATCAATGGCCCGTGCTACCGTTTCCTTGTATTTTAATGCGTTCCTAGAGAAATATAAGTTGAAAGATGATGGTAGCAACTACACGGACTGGGTCCGAACTTGAGGATTATCCTCATTGCTGCACAGAAGAATTACGTCCTTACCTCTAGTTGCAAGGCCTGCTGCAGGAGCAGATGCTGATGGTATGAATGTCTGTAAAGCTCGATCTGATGACTACTTGATAGTTCAGTGCCATGCTTTAGAACTTAGAATCGGGACTTCAAAGACGTTTTGAACATCATGGAGCATATGATATCTTCCAAGAGTTGAAGTTAATATTTCAACCAAATGCCCGAGTTGAGAGATATGAAGTTTCCAACAAGTCCTATAGCTGCAAGATGGAGGAGAATAGTTCTGTTAGTGAACACATACTCAGAATGTCTGGGTACCATAACCACTTGACTCAGCTGGGAGTTAATCTTCTTGATGATAGTGTCATTGACAGAGTTCTTCAATCACTACCACCAAGCTACAAAGGCTTCGTGATGAACTATAATATGCAAGGGATGGAAAAGACAATTCCCAAGCTCTCCGCAATGCTAAAGGCTGCGGAGGTAGAAATCAAGAAGGAGCATCAAGTGTGGATGGTTAATAGACCACTAGATTCAAGAAAAGGGCAAAGGGAAGAAGGGGAACTTCAAGAAGAGTAGCAAGTAAGTTGCTACTCCCGGGAAGAAACCCAAGTCTGGACCTAAGCCTGAAACTGAGTGCTTCTACTGCAAAGGGACTGGTCACTTGAAGCGGAACTACCCCAAGTATTTGGCGGATAAGATGGATGGCAAAGTGAAAGGTATATTTGATATACATTTTATTGATGTGTACCTTACTAATGCTCGTAGTAGCGCCTGGGTATTTGATACTGGTTCTGTTTCTCATGTTTGCAACTCAAAACAGGGGCTACGGATTAAACGAACATTGGCTAAGGACGAGGTGAAGATGCGCGTTGGAAATGGTTCCAAAGTCAATGTGATCGCCGTTGGCACTCTACCTCTGCATCTACCCTGGGGGATTATTTTTAGACCTGAATAATTGTTATTTGGTGCTAGCGTTGAGCATGAACATTATATTTGGATCTTGTTTGATGCGAGATGGTTATTCATTTAAATCAGAGAATAATAGTTGTTCTATTTATATGAGTAATATCTTTTATGGTCATGCACCCTTGATGAGTGGTCTATTTTTGTTGAATCTCGATCGTAATGATACACATGTTCATAATATTGAAGCCAAAAGATGTAAAGTTAGTAATGATAGTGCAACTTATTTGTGGCACTGCCGTTTAGGTCATATTGGTGTAAAATGCATGAAGAAACTCCATGCTGATGGGCTTTTGGAATCACTTGATTATGAATCACTTGATGCTTGGGAACCATGCCTCATGGGCAAGATGAATAAGACTCCATTCTCCGGAACAATGGAGCGAGCCACTGACTTAATGGAAATAATACATACCGATGTATGCGGTACGATGAGTGTTGAGGCTCACGGCGGGTATCGTTATTTTCTGACCTTCACAGATGATTTGGGCAGATATGGGTATATCTACTTAATGAAACATAAGTCTGAAACATTTGAAAAGTTCAAGGAATTTCGAAGTCAAGTGGAAAATCATCGTAACAAGAAAATAAAGTTTCTATGATCTGATCGCGGAGGCGAATATTTGAGTTACAAGTTTGGTCTTCATTTGAAACAATGTGGAATAGTTTCGCAACTCATGCCACCTGGAACACCACAATGTAATGGTGTGTCCTAACGTCGTAACCATACTTTATTAGATATGGTGCGATCTATGATGTCTCTTACTAATTTTCCGCTATCATTTTGGGGTTATGCTTTAGAGACGGTTGCATTCACGTTAAATAGGGCACCATCTAAATTCGTTGAGACGACACCATATGAACTGTGGTTTGGCAAGAAACCTAAGCTGTCATTTCTTAAAGTTTGGGGCTGCGATGTGATACATCTCCAATGTATCTATAATTTTTTATTGTTCCATGCTATTATATTATCTGTTTTGGATGTTTAATGAGCTTTACTATGCACTTTTATATTATTTTTGGGACTAACCTATTAACCGGAGGCCAAATCCAAATTGCTATTTTCTTTGCCTATTTCAGTGTTCCGCAGAAAAGGAATATCAAACTTAGTCCAAACGGAATGAAACCTTCGGGGAGTCATTTTTTCAACAAACGCAATCTAGGAGACTTGGAGTGAACGTCAAGAAAGAAACAAGGAGGCCATGAGGCATGCAGGCGTGCCCAGGGGGTAGGCACGCCCCCCAGCCACATGGGCCCCTCGTAGCTCCCCGGACTGACTTCTTTCACCTATACATACTCATAAACCCTGAAAACATCCAGGAGCACCACGAAACCCTATTTCCACCGCCGCAACCTTCTGTACCCGTCAGATCCCATCTTGGGGCCTTTTCCGGCACTCTGTCAGAGGGGGAATAGATCACGGAGGGCTTCTACATCAACACCATAGCCTCTCCGATGAAGTGTGAGTAGTTTACCTCAGACCTTCGGGTCCATAGTTATTAGCTAGATGGCTTCTTCTCTCTCTTTGGATCTCAATACAAAGTTCTCCTCGATCTTCTTGGAGATCTATTCGATGTAATTCTTTTTGCGGTTTGTTTGTCGAGATCTGATGAATTGTGGGTTTATGATCAAGATTATCTATGAACAATATTTGAATCTCCTCTGAATTATTTTATGTATGATTTGTTATCTTTGCAAGTCTCTTCGAATTATCATTTTGGTTTGGCCTACTAGATTGATCTTTCTTGCAATAGGAGAAGTGCTTAGCTTTGGGTTCAATCTTGCGGTGTCATTTCCTAATGACAGTAGGGGAGCAAGGCACGTATTGTATTGTTGCCATCGAGGATAAAAAGATGGGGATTATATCATATTACTTGAGTTTATCCCTCTACATCATGTCTTCTTGCCTAATGTGTTACTCTGTTCTTATGAACTTAATACTCTAGATGCATGCTGGATAGCGACCAATGTGTGGAGTAATAGTAGAAGATGCAGAATCATTTCGATCTACTTGTCGTGGACGTGATGCCTATATACATGATCATGCCTAGATATTCTCATAACTATGCACTTTTCTATCAATTGCTCGACAGTAATTTGTTCACCCACGGTAATACTTATGCTATCTTGAGAGAAGCCACTAGTGAAACCTATGGCCCCTGGGTCTATTTTCATCATATAAGTTTCCGATCTATTTTATTTTGCAATCTTAATTTCCATTCAATATCATAAAAATACCAAAAATATTTATCTTATCATCTCTATCAGATCTCATTTTGCAAGTGGTTGTGAAGGGATTGACAACCCTTTATCGCGTTGGTTACAAGGTTCTTATTTGTTTGTGCAGGTATGAGGGATTTGAGTGTAGCCTCCTACTGGATTGATACCTTGGTTCTCAAAAACCGAGGGAAATACTTACGCTACTTTGCTACATCACCCTTTCCTCTTCACGGGAAAACCAACGCATGCTCAAGAGGTAGCAAGAAGGATTTCTAGCGCCGTTGCCGGGGAGTCTACGCACAAGTCAAGACATACCAAGTACCCATCACAAAGTCTTATCTCTCGCATTACATTATTTTCCATTTGCCTCCTGTTTTCCTCTCCCCCACTTCACCCTTGCCGTTTTATTCGCCCTCGCTTTCCCGTTCGCCTCTTTTTCACTTGCTTCTTGTATTTGCTGCCACTATGTCTGAAACTGGTGAGGTTATCATTGATATGGACAATAGTAATAACGTGGGAAACTTTGATGCTTTTGATGATCCTGCTGAAGAACCCACCATCTTACATACTAAAAAGTTTTGAATTGGTAGTGGTAATATTATTGGAAAAGGGGTTATTCAAGATTTCTTTACTTGTGCTGGTGCTTTGCCCGCTATGGGTGGATCTATTCTTCATAGAACTAGTAGTCTTGCAGATTCTATATCCTTGCTTATCGTTGAACTTGAAAGACAGTTTATGCATATGCATCCTTGCATACAAAGGATTGTCCTCGAATTTTCCAATATTGAGCATTCTTCTGTCAAGCATGCAACTACTATCTTTTTGGCACATGAGTTCAGATTTATAATGAAAGAAGCCAAAGAAATTTTTGCGCACTATAGGGTGGACGCTGGTCATCCTCCCATAGAGGCGATCCTTTATAATCAAGAAGACATAATGCATTTACGATCTTTAGATCATGTTGCTTATAATGAAAACCTTAGAAGAAAGGTTCCTACCGATGTTCTAGTTGATAGAATATCCAAACTTAATGATGATTTTGCTATTCAAAACAATGGGTTAGGAGTTTCTCTTTATCAAAGGCTCATGACTTTTTGGCAAAAGAATGCTTATAATGATGAATTGGTTGTGCAATATGAGGGGCCAAAGGAGGAACCCATACCTCCCGAGCTTGAACTTGGGGACTTCTGCCCATTAAATTTAGCCCTTTCGATTACTTCTGCTTGCCACAAAGAAAACTTGCTGCTGAACATAGGGAACATGAGATGAGTTTTCGTGATTTACCTTATCATTATGGTGATACTTAGATCTATTCTCGCTTTTATGCCTAGCTAGGGGCGTTAAACGATAGCGCTTCTTGGGAGGCAACCCAATTTTATTTTTGTTCTTTGCTTTTTGTTCCTGTTTAGTAATAAATAATTCATCTAGCCTCTGGTTAGATGTGGTTTTATGTTTTAGTTAGTTCTTGTGCCAAGTAAAACCTTTAGGATAACCTACGGTGTTAGTTAATTTGATCTTGCTGAAAAACAGAAACTTCTGCACGCACGAGAATAATTTTCATAAATCACAGAAACGTGATTTTCAGTTGATTATTTTTGCATAAGATTAATAAACAAATTACCTAGTACTTCCTAATTTTCTACAATTTGTGGGGTTCCAGAAGTATTCGAAAGTTACAGATTGCTACAGACTGTTCTGTTTTTGACAGATTCTGTTTTTCGTGTGTTGTTTGCTTATTTTGATGAATCTATGGCTAGTATCGGGGGTATGAACCATAGAGAAGTTGTAATACAGTAGGTTTAGCACCAATATAAATAAAAAATGATCTCATTACAGCACCTTAAAGTGGTGGTTTGTTTTATTTCGCTCACAGAGCTCATGAGATTTTCTGTTGAGTTTTGTGTTGTGAAGTTTTCAATTTTTGGGTAAAGATTTGATGGATTATGGAACAAGGAGTGGCAAGAGACTAAGCTTGGGGATGCCCAAGGCACCCCAAGGTAAAATTCAAGGACAACTAAAATCCTAAGCTTGGGGATGCCCCGGAAGGCATCCCCTCTTTCGTCTTCGTCCATCGGTAACTTTACTTGATGCTATATTTTTATTCACCACATGATATGTGTTTTTCTTGGAGAGTCTTGTATGATTTTAGTCTTTGCTTTTTAGTTTACCACAATCATCCTTGCTGTACACACCTTTTGGAGAGACATACATGAATCAGAATTTATTAGAATACTATATGTGCTTCACTTATATCTTCTGAGCTAGACAATTTTGCTCTAGTGCTTCACTTATACCTCTTTAGAGCACGGTGGTGGTTTTATTTTGTAGAAATTATTGATCTCTCATGCTTCACTTATATTATTTTTAGAGTCTTTTAGAACAGCATGGTAATTTGCTTTGGTTATAAAATTAGTCCTAATATGATGGGCGTCCAAGGTGGGTAAAATAAAAACTTTCATATAGAGTGCATTAAAACACTATGATAAATTTGATACTTCATAATTGTTTTGAGATATAAAGGTGGTAATGTTAGAGTCATGCTAGTTGGGTAATTATGAAATTGAGAAATACTTGTGCTAAAGTTGGGAAGTCCCGTAGCATGCACGTATGGTGAACGTTGTGTGACAAATTTGAAGCATGGGGTGTTCTTTGATTGCCTTCCTTATGAGTGGAGTTCGGGATTGCGCGATGGTTAACTCCTACCAACCCTTCCCCTAGGAGCATGCGTAGTAGTACTTTTCTTCGAGTGCTAATAAACTTGTGCAATAAGTATATGAGTTCTTTATGACTAATGTGAGTCCATGGATTATACGCACTCTTACCCTTCCGTAATTTGCTAGCCTCTACGGTACCGTGCATTGCCCTTTCTCACCTTGAGAGTTGGTGCAAACTTCGCCGGTGCATCCAAACCCCGTGATACGATACGCTCTATCACACATAAACCTCCTTATATCTTCCTCAAAATAGCCACCATACCTACCTATTATGGCATTTCCATAACCATTCTGAGATATATTGCCATGCAACTTTCCACCATTCCGTTTATTATGACATGCTCCATCATTGTCATATTGCTTTGCATGATCGTGTAGTTGACATCATATTTGTGGCAAAGCCAAATTTATAATTCTTTCATACATGTCACTCTTGATTCATTGCATATCCCGGTACACCGCCGGAGGCATTCAGATAGAGTCATATTTTGTCCTAAGTATTGAGTTGTAATTCTTGAGTTATAAATAAATAGAAGTGTGATGATTTCCATTATTAGAGCATTGTCCCATGTGAGGAAAGGATGATGGAGACTATGATTCCCCACAAGTCGGGATGAGTCTCCGGACTTTATGAAAAATAAAAGAGGCCAAAGAAGCCCAAATAAAAAAATAGGCCAAAGAAGCCCAATAAAAAAATATAAAAAAAGAGAAAAAATGAGAGAAAAAGAGAGAAGGGACAATGTTACTATCCTTTTACCACACCTATGCTTCAAAGTAGCACGATGATCTTCATGATAGAGAATCTCCTATGTTGTCACTTTCATATGCTAGTGGGAATTTTTCATTATAGAACTTGGCTTGTATATTCCAATGATGGGCTTCCTCAAAATGCCCACCCACTTAGTTTCTTTTTTATGAGCTTTCATACTTTATAGCTCTAGTGCATCCATTGCATGACGATCCCTACTCCTCGTATTGACATTAATTGATGGGCATCTCCATAGCCCGCTGATTAGCCGCGTCAATGTGAGACTTTCTTATTTTTTTTTGTTTTCTCACATAATCCCTATCATCATACTCTACTCCACCCATAGTGCTATGTCCATGGCTTACGCTCATGTACTGCATGAGGGTTGAAAAGGCTGAAGCGCGTTAAAAAGTATGAACCAATTGCTTGGCTGAAACCGGGGTTGTGCATGATGGGAGCATTTTGTGTGACAAAAATGAAGCATGGCCAAACTATATGATTTTGTAGGGATGAGTTTTCTTTGGCCATGTTATTTTGATAAGACATAAACTGCTTGGTTAGCATGCTTGACGAATTACTATTTTTATTTCAATATTAAACTTTTATCTTGAATCTTTTGGATCTGAAAATTCATGCCACAATAAAGAAAATTACATTGAGAATTATGCTAGGTAGAATTCCACATCAAAAATTTTGTTTTTATCATTTACCTACTCGAGGACGAGCAGGAATTAAGCTTGGGGATGCTTCATACGTCTCCAACGTATCTATAATTTTTTATTGTTCCATGCTATTATATTATCTGTTTTGGATGTTTAATGGGCTTTAGTGTGCACTTTTATATTATTTTTGGGACTAACATATTAACCGGCGGCCCAGTCCAAATTGTTGTTTTTTGCCTATTTCAGTGTTTCGTAGAAAAGGAATATCAAACGCAGTCCAAACGGAATGAAACCTTCGGGAGAGTCATTTTTGGAACAAATGCAATCCATGAGACTTGGAGTGGACGTCAAGAAAGCAACAAGGCAGCTATGAGGCAGGGAGGCACACCCCCACCCTCGTGGGCCCCTCGTGGCTCCCCTAACTGACTTCTTTTGCCAATATATACTCATATACCCTGAAAACATCCAGGAGCACCACCAAACCCTATTTCCACCGCCGCAACCTTCTGTACTCGTGAGATCCCATCTTGCTGCCTTTTCCGGCTGTCCGCCGAAGGGGAAACGATCACAGAGGGCTTCTACATCAACACCATAGCCTCTCCGATGAAGTGCGAGTAGTTTACCTCAGACCTTTGTGTCCATAGTTATTAGCTAGATGGCTTCTTCTCTCTCTTTGGATCTCAATACAAAGTTCTCCTCGATCTTCTTGGAGATCTATTCAATGTAATTCTTTTTGCAGTGTGTTTGTCGAGATCCGGTGAATTGTGGTTTTATGATCAAGATTATCTATGAACAATATTTGAATCTCCTCTAAATTCTTTTATGTATGATTTGTTATCTTTGCAAGTCTCTTCGAATTATCAGTTTGGTTTGGCCTACTAGATTGATCTTTCTTGCAATGGGATAAGTGCTTAGCTTTGGGTTCAATCTTGCGGTGTCCTTTCCCAATGACAGCAGGGGAGCAAGGCACGTATATTATTGCCCTCAAGGATAAAAAGATGGGGTTTATATCATATTGCTTGAGTTTATCCTTCTACATCATCTCATCTTGCCTAATGTGTTACTCTGTTCTTATGAACTTAATACTCTAGATGCATGCTGGATAGCGGTCGATGTGTGTTGTAATAGTAGAAGATGCAGAATCGTTTTGATCTACTTGTCGCGGATGTGATGCCTATATACATGATCATGCCTAGATATTCTCATAACTATGCACTTTTCTATCAATTGCTCGATGTTCACCCATCATAATACTTATGCTATCTTGAGAGAAGCCACTAGTGAAACCTATGGCCCCCGTGTCTATTTTCATCATATAAGTTTCCGATCTATTTTATTTTGCAATCTTTACTTTCCAATCTATATCATAAAAATACCAAAAATATTTATCTCATCATCTCTATCAGATCTCACTTTTGCAAGTGGTCGTGAAGGGATTGACAACCCCTTTATCGCGTTGGTTGCAAGGTTCTTATTTGTTTGTGCATGTACGAGGGATTTGAGTGTAGCCTCCTACTGGATTGATACCTTGGTTCTCAAAAATTGAGGGAAATACTTACGCTACTTTCCTGCATCACCCTTTCCTCTTCAAGGGAAAACCAACGCATGCTCAAGAGGTAGCATGATGCTTATGTGAAAAACTTCAACCTGATAAGCTCGAACCCAAAAGGGAGAAATGTGTCTTCGTAGGATACCTAAAATAAAGTGTTGGGTACACCTCCATCACAGATCTGAAGGGAAGATATTCGTTGCTAAGAATGGATCCTTTCTAGAGAAGGAGTATCTATCAAAAGAAGTGAGTTGGAGGAAAGTAGAACTTGATGAGGTAATTGTACCTTCTCCCGAATTCGAAAGTAGTTCATCATAGAATTAGTTCCAGTGATTCCTACACCAATTAGTGAAGAAGCTAATGATGATGATCATGAAACTTCAGATCAAGTTACTACCAAACCTCATAGGTCAACCAGAGTATGGTCCGCACCAGAGTGGTACAGTAATCCAATTCTGGAAGAACTACAAAAAAAAGACACATCCGTGACCTTTTGGGCCGAACGAATTTTTTTCTGTCATACATATGACACTTCTATGACGGTAATTGTGACAAAACCCGGTATCATCATAGATGTGGTGGGCTCCTACTTCTATGACAAAAAATCATGACAGAAAATGGGCTTTTCGTCCTGGGCGGGCCGTAAATGCAGCTGCATGACATTCTTTGGGCCGTCCATGACGGAAAAAACCGTGGTAGAAGCGAGGGGGAGGAAAATTTCGGGCAGTTGCCGGTTACGGTGGGAGGTCGGGAGCGGAGCGATGCGCGTTTCTCTCGTACGTACGCGCGCGTGTGCGAGGCATTGGCTCTAACTGAAGCCGAGTGAGGCGTTGGGCTATAACTGAACCCGAGCGATTGCACTACAGGCTACGCGTTACTGAACCCGAGTGATCGATCGATGGCTGTTAACTGAACCTGATGGAGCGATTCCTTCGCTACTTCTGCTAACTGAAGCCGATCGATGCTGCCTCTGGGATGAACAGTGAGTGTTGCGGGGGGGTTTGGATGAACAGTGAGCGGTGGCGTTGCCTCTGGATGAACAGGAACCTGTGGTGTGGAGGGCTGGATGAACAGTAGACAGTGTAGGGGTGGCCGTGGAGGGGTGGTTGAACAGGACCCCTTGGTGTGGAGGGCTGGATGAACAGTAGATGGTGGAGGGGTTCCCGTGGAGGGGTGGTTGAACAGTAGCCAGTGGAGTAGCGCGCGGTGGAGGCTGGATGAACAGGAGCCCGTGGAGGCTAGAGGAGGTCGACGGTAGCCGGTGCAGGCTGGAGGAGGTCGACGGTGGAGATGAACAGACTCCCATGGAGTGTTTTGCGGT
>NC_057795.1:20094032-20105984 GCF_018294505.1 Triticum aestivum
GGAGGTCCGTTTCGTCCGTTTTGCGGTACGCCACACCCCTCCCAATCAACAGGACCCCCGTTTCGACCGTAGGAGGTCCATTTCCTCCGTTGTGCGGTACGCCAGGCCCCTCCCGATCAATAGGACTCCGTTTCGAACGTGGCCGGTTCGTTTCCTCCGTTGTGTGGTACGACAGGCCTTGTTTCCATCGCCTGTTCCGTCCAAGCCCTCCTGATGAACACGACCACGTATTCCATTCCGACCCAGCCGGTTGGCTCCCTATGAACACGACGACGACGCTGTTTCTCCGTTCCGACCCAGCCATGTACGTATGCGTGATAGGCATTAGAGACCCTGCCCGTATGTACGTACGTGGCCGTATTTTCTTTCTTGCACCCTCGCCGTTGTACGTACGTGTACATGGTACGTGCGCGCCTCTACTACGACACGTGCGCGCCTGTACATCCACCAGTATATATGTACATACACGTTCGTGACGAGAATGACAACGATATGTACGCTTCGACCAGGTGGGTCCCGACTATCAGGCACTTCCTTGCCTACGAAGATGTAGCTGGTGGGTCCCAGCAGTCAGGGGGGCGAATCGTTTTTTTTGCCCGGACGCACTTCCTTGTGTGCGAAGATGTAGCTGGTGGGTCCCAACAGTCAGGGGGTGAATCGTTTTTTTTTTCGAACGCACTTCCTTGCGTGTGAACATGTAGCTGGTGGGTCCCAGCAGTCAGGGGGGCGAATCGTTTTTTTTGCTCGGACGCACTTTCTTGCATGCGAAGGTGCAGCTGGTGGGTCCCAGTAGTCAGGGGGGAAATGTTTTTTTCGCGAAATACTGTGGCCCGTCCGGTGGGTCCCCGCTGTCAGCTGGAGGAATAATTATTTTCCGCTTAATAAGGAGGCACTTCCTTGTTGTGGTCGTGGACCCAGCTGTCAGCCTCTCCACATACAGTCCACGTCTGATGGAAGTCGTTCCTTAACCACGTTGACCACGCCGCGCTAAGAGCACCAGGGCGGTGGATGACGGCGAGCCCTAGGAAGGGTACGACAGGGAGCCGGGGAAGACGCGACAGTGGAAGCCCGCACGGAGAGGAGTACGAGGGTTCACTAGTTCGGCTGCGGTGTCAGGCTGCCGTCGCCGCAGGGCCTGGCCAGCGGTGGGAATAGTAGGGGGCGGTGAGGCCTCCGCGGCAGCACATCCGGCCACGGGAAGCAGGAGCATGCGGCACGACCGGCGCTGCTTTGGGAGGCTGGAGTAAGAAGACCAGAGGTTGAAGAAGCACTACGGCCGTTGGATGGACATCGTACGGTCACTGGAGCTAGAATCGTTTATGTTGACTAAGCTGACAAAGCTCTTCGTCCCCGTCACCTTAGTAGGCCCACAAGTCAGCCTCCCACCATGGTGGGTCCCAGCTAGCTGGGGGTATTCATTTTTTTGTGCGTAATAAGGAGGCACTTCCGGTGGGTCCGAGGTGACAGCAGGGAGAACATTTTTTTCGCGAAATACGGTGGCCCGTCGGGTGGGTCCCATGAGTCAGGGGCAAACGTGTTTTTCGTGAAATACTGGTGGCCCGTCCGGTGGGTCCCTACTGTCAGGTGGATGAATAATTATTTTCCGCATAATAAGGAGGCACTTCCTTGCGGCTGTTGTGGACCCAGCTGTCAGCCTCTTCACGTACAGTATTCTTCCGACGGAATTCGATCATTGACCACATTGACCACGCCGCGCCGAGAGCACCACGACGGTGGACGACGGCGAGGCCTATGAAGGGGACGACGCGGAGCCGGGGAAGACGCGGCATTGGATGCCCACGTGGAGAGGAGTACGAGGTTTCGCTGGTTCAGCTGTGCTGTCGTCGTCACAGAATAACAGGGGGTGTGGGTGAGTGGAGTGGAGGGTTGGCCTGGCCAGCGGTGGGAGTAGTATGGAGGCGGTGAGGCCTCTGTGGCAGCACAGCCGGCCACGGGAGGCAGGAGCAGGCGGCACGACCGGCGCTGCTTTGGGCGGCTGGAGCAAGAAGACCAGAGGATGAAGAAACACTACGACCGTTGGATGGACATCGTATGGTCACTAGAGCTAGAATCGTTCATATTGACTAAGTTGACAAAGACCTCCTTCCCCGTCAACTTAGTAGGCCCACAAGTCAGCTTCCCACCAAGGCGAGTCCCATCTAGCAGGGGGAGTATTCATTTTTTTGTGCGTAATAAAGAGGAATTTCCGGTGGGTACGAGCTGACAGCGGGGGGAACGTTTTTTTTGCGAAATACGGCGGCCCGTCCGGTGGGTACCAGCAGTCAGGGGGGAAACATTTTTTCGTGAAATAAGGTGGCTCGTCTGGCGGGTCCCTCCTGTCAGGTGGAGGAATAATTATTTTGCGCGTAATAAGGAGGCACTTCCTTGCGGCCGCCGTGGACCCAGCTGTCAGCCTCTCCACGTATAGTACTCTTCCGATGGAAGTCGGTCGTTGACCATGTTGACCACGCCGTGCTGAGAGCATCAGGGTGGTGGACGACGGCGACGCCTAGGAAGGGGATGACGTGGAGCCGGGGAAGACGCAGCAGTGGAAGCCCGCACGGAGAGGAGTACGAGGGTTCAGTGGTTCGGCTGCGGTGTGAGGCTGCCGTCGCCGCAGAATAACAGGGGGTGTGGGTGAGTGGAGGGATGGCCTGGCCAGCGGTGGGAGTAGTATGGGGGCGGTGAGGACTCCGCGGCAGCACAGCCGGCCACGGGAGGGAGGAGCAGGCGGCACTACCGGCGCTGCTTTGGGCGGCTGGACCAAGAAAACCAGAGGTTGAAGAAGCACTAGGGCCATTGGATGGACATCGTACGGTCACTGAAGCTAGAATCGTTTATATTGACTAAGTTAACAAAGCCCTTTGTATGCTCCAACTTAGTAGGCCCACAGGTCAGCCTCCGGAACGGTGCACCCCATATGTCAGGGGCAGGAATCATTTTTTGGGCGGCGGAAGCTAAGAATATCCAAGATTGAAGAAGAAGCACGACATCCGTTGGATAGACATCCAACGGCCACTGCTGCTAGAACCATGTGTTGACTATAATAAGTTGACAAAGCCTTGCATATGCGTCAACTTATTTTTTTAGGGGTCGCGTCACTTAGTAGGCCCACAAGTGTGTCGCAGAGAACTTATATCCCATTTGCATTTTGTAAGAATGTACAGCCCATTTTCGAATTCTAATGGAATTTACAATAGCCCATTTATAGTTTGTTAAAAGCACGGCCCATTTTCTAGCTAGGACAATGATTAATAATTTCAACCAACCGTTGAAGACAGAATTCAATAAAATTTCCCACATTTTGATGGGATCCGAAATATTTTTATCCCGAAATTTCAATTCAGATTAAATATAAATTTGTATGACGTAAAAATCCAACGAAACATTGTGCGCGCAACAATGAAAATTTAAGATTTTCAAAATCCGTAAATAATATTTCATAAACTAATTTCATGTTTGGTGCATTTTTTTATAGTTACTGCCCAGTTTTTATAATTACATCCCATTTATTATTTTTAAAGCCCATTTTCCTGTTAAGCCTAATGCATCCCTCCTAGGAAAGATTTGCAGCACAGCGGGCGGAGAATAACAAGTTGACCTTGCCTGGGTATTCCTCAAAAAGACGTATAGCTGGGCTAGCCATTTTCATCTTGAAAAAAGTAGTATCTGGGCAGGATATCTGGCCTGGGCTAGACGGGCCATAGCCCGCCTAGTTAATACCCTGCTCTCCTCTGAACAACAATGAAATCATCGCCAAGAAAAACTCTGCAGTGCTCACGCCTCAAAAACACAAATACTGCTCGAGCTGCTTGGTCCCAGCTGTCGGCCGCACCTTGTGCGATTCTCTCGTTTATATTGACTACATAGGTTGACAATGGCGTGGGACCGTGATGTCAGGAAACCAGGAGAAAGCAAAAAATATATAGTTGTACATAATAAGGAGGCACTTGCGTACGTATGGCTATGGCCCTAGTGCGTCCCTAGTGTCATCCAGTCAAAATAAAGTCATCTCCTGAATCCTCATGTTCGTTGACCATGTTAACAATGCTCGGCGCCACGGCGAGTGCAACAACTTGAAGGACAACGAAGAGGGCCTCGTGGGCCATATGGAGGTCTGATACAGCGCCCGCTGCTCATTCAGGAAGCCAGGATCATCGGATACCTATGAGCACCTTCGAGAAACTGAGACGACATGAAACGGTAAGGCCCGAATTCTGTAAGTAAAACCGGCGGGTTACGCGTGTAATTTGAGAGACCAGTGTATATTTTACGAGCATTGCTATATGGACGACATTACCAGACGATACATGCATGACGTGCGTATCATGCCATCCATGGGCAAGGTTGAAACAGCAGCTAACGGCTGGATTAGCAATCGTCCGAGTGTCGTTCAGCGTTTTTCTCGTGTGTGAAGTACTTCCGATATTTTACTAGTCGAAATCGACCAACCAAGTGCCTTCGCCCAAGACCATCTGCTTTAATTTACAAGCGTCACTTTTTACAAGCGGTTTTGGTTGGAAAACGACAATCCAATCACGGCCTAATATCATGAGTTGGTCGGAAGATCATATGGTTTCACGTCTAACCTACCCGACATGTCGTATAGGCTATGAATGAAACATCAGACGATGAACTTCTTACGCACGGAAACAATAGAAGAGGATGATCTTCTTAACAAGCAAATCACTCGCATTAGATCGACTTGCAAAACAATACAAAGCATTATTCTCAGGAGGCACGGTGAACAGCTCGTGATGCCGCATGCCACAACATTCCAAGTTCAACTTTGCAATCAAACACAAGGCCTGGCATTACATAGACAATATTCAGAATAAACTCTTAACACAGGAATATCTCAACAAAGTAACTATTTACTTCTAAACTGAACACATGAATAGGAAAAAACACTCGAGGCTGCTCACATAAAGGGCGTCCCACTCAAAAATATCAAATGCATGTCTTCTGGCTAACATCAATGAGAAAATTTTGACAAGGTTTTCCAATTCCAATATATTAAACTAACGTCTTCTTGCTAACATCAATGAGCAAATTTTGACAAGGTTTTCCAATTCCAATATATTAAACTAACGTCTTCTTGCTAACATGAATGATTAAACTTTGACAAGCTTTTCCCATGCAAAATATTTAATGCCTATGGTCGTGTCCTGTCTTAGCTTCTTGTACTTGTTTGGGCACTTTTTGCCCAGGGCACTCCACGTGATGTTAAATTACCAATGGTCTCTGTAGACTAGTCATGTCACAGGTGTCTAATAATACTCTGTAAAGCTTCTCGGTCATTCCTTCTGTAATGTACCGCATCCAGTGACTGCTTCTTTCTGCAAAGTGGAACGACCAACTGGACCCAGTAACGCAACAGTTTGCCTTGGACACATTGGCTCCTTTTGTGCAGTTCAACTAAAATCGAAGTCGGAATAAAACCGAGCTTTAATTTTGATATCCCTGTAAGCAACAATAGGTATAAGGGAAACAATTACTGAGAAATAACGGTTGATGACTTGTCTTAATGGGAAACAAAGCATGAGAGGAGCTATTCTCCATCAGTGTGATTCATTCATATTGACTTAGACATTATCTTAACAATGCCTTGGTTCAACATGTATAAAGAACGACAAAGCAGAAAAGTACCATTCCTAAAACAATGCAACTGATTCATTTTTAAAGAGACATTATCTTAACAATACCTTGGTTAAACATGTAGAAAGAACTACAAAGCAGGATAGTACCATTCCTAACAAGTGTTGCAGTTTTGAACTAAGATTCAGTAGTTAATTAATTCTGAGAGTGGCATTGCTTAATTTTACCAGCGGCATTAGATTAAAGAAAAGCATAAACAGTTCCAGGGGAGAGTGGGCGCAACAACAATATGTGCTTCCATCTACTTATAAAGGGGGCAATGCAGAGTTTTTTGTAACAAAGCAACAAGCATCATGTCTGGGTTGGTCCCATTTTTGTTCACTACTTAATGGGAAAATACAACAATACAATAGCTTCAATTCAACATTTATTTAAAACAGTACCAATACAAGTAGCACAACATCTTAAAGCACACTGCACAATCATGTGGATGAAGTCCTGTTGACCTTTCATGAGAACACCAGGATAAAATACGAATCTGCTAACACAAATAGGAAATCCAATCTCATTTTGTGCAGTTGCACTAAAATCAAGCAAAGTGTTTCGCGTAGTGAAGCAAAATGTCGCAATAGCAACAAGTTGAATATATATCATGTGGTAGAGACCAAGATTTGAAACAAATTTTCCGGCGGCATTCTTAGATTAACAACAGCAAAATAGCTGTATGGGACATGCTAGCACCATGTGCATCCACACGTATAAATGGGTGATGCAGAGTATGTAGCCAAGCAGCATATCTGTGTTGGTCCCATATTTGTTCTCCTTGAACTTTTTCCTATGTGAGGGCAGCAAATCTAGTCCTGCACAAACTACCTGACCCCCCCCCCAGTTTCTTTCCCTTTTCAACAAAGAGATCGGTTCCTCACAGATGTGTGTACTGGGTTACCCCCTTTTTCCCTTTTCGACCAACAAAGCAGCTGGATAGCCAGTCTATACTACTTTTCCTCCCTCCTTTCCTCATTGAACCATGTCCAAGATTCATGCTCCACCCCACCGCACCTTTCTTTCCTCTTTGAACCAAGACCTAGATTCGACTACAAATCGAAAAAGATCCACATGCAGCTAGAGCAACGACGGTTTCAAAGAAACTTATACCTTAGGGTCATCGGGATGTGGCAAGGCGTGTGGCCGGAAGCCGGATCTGCCCACACTACGTACGGCAGCGAGGAAGAAGGGGTCGGTGGCGCTCCCGCACAGGCGCTGGGTGAAAGAGAATAGCGCAGCCGGCAGTGGATTGCCTCCCTCGCCGAAGGCGATAGAGTTAACGCTGCACCTCCTCCCCTCCCCGGTGCGACGGGATACAGACGCCTCCTTCACTAGCTGTGAGGGGGGAGAGAGACAAGAGGCCAACGCAGTCTTGTTTAGATCTGGTGAAGAGAGGGTGAGAGATTGTGAATATAGCAGACCCTAGCAAATGAATGTTGAGCCTCCAGCGTGTAACATATATGTACTGGGCGAGCGTGTGGAGAGTGCAAACCCTAGCGAACAAGCGCTGAGGCTCCCGCTTATATATATACTAATGTAGTACGGACTGAGCTCCGGTGCCTTCACTCCATCTGCTTTTGGCTGTATGAAAGGTCCACATTTTCGGCCCACCTGGCATAAACCCAAAGGCAGGTGCACTAAGTCAATGAAGCTGCGTCCATGTAGTACTCTCGTGTGTATACGGCTAATATATAGTGGAGTGGTTTTCTTATCCTCTCCATAACAATCATTTTAAATTGTGTAAGTACGAAACGAAACTCTTTATTTAATGTACAGAGGGAGTACTACTTTCGATGAACTAACGATCCACGCCCACGCGTCCTAGTCGCACTTCCTATCCTTCACGTGTGGTACACTACCCTCCCTTAAGTGAACAACCACACATGCGCCAAATTATCGGAAACGTGTGAGAGTGTGTACAAATAAAGAATTTTAATTTCAATTATCGGAAAGGTTTGAGAGTATTACAAAGTTTGAATTCAGTCAAATCTAATATGCGGAGTAAATAAAAATGGAGGGCTACTACGTCCATCCGGGTTTTTAGTCCACACCATTTTTTAAATCAAAGTTAATAGCTGGACAAATAAAATTATAGGGGAGCTAGAGACAAAGTTGTGAGAAGGCTTAGAAATCAATACAAAACTTATGATCTTAGTACCAATGTCTATCCTTCTTCGAGGAAACATTTGGTTCATAGCCAATTGTGTGATAAAATTTGCACCAACGTGAAAGACGACTGCGTCTCCAACGCAACCAAGGTGAACTGACGAAGGATATCATCTTTGTGTGTAACAAGCAAAGAGCACTGATGGAAGACAGCTTGTTTTTCATTGAAAATCGATCAGCTTCACCAGCCGACGCAACCATGAGGCACGACGATGAGCATCGATAGGTCATCGTGGTGATGCATCATCCATTTGGCATCAAGTTTGGGTGAGGCAACTATGAAGTTTGACAAATCCTCACTGTGGTCTATTTCTTCTCAGTAGTCAAGCTCGAGGAAGGAAGAACCACGTGGCAGAGGACAGTGAGGCCGAACAACAATGGCCATCCAATTTTGTGCAGTTCCACTAAAATTGAGGAAGACATGCCCGGGTATGGAGACATGCATCGCTGTTTCCAAAAATATAAAAAAGGGTTAATGAAAAGTACACCAACAAACAGAAACATCATAATTATATCTTGATGGGAACTAAACCAGGATACCCGAGAAAAAAAAGCATTTCTTCATTTAACCACCATATGGACAATGACCGCACAACCACCATGTACTTTTTGTCGAAACAACATGTATACCTCCACCGAGGCATAAATCAGGACAACTTTTCGAGTAGCATTTCCGCTATAATAGTACTAGTAGGTGATGTTGGACCAGCCGACGAACCCTAGCTACTATGCATGGGGAGCTGGGGAGTAGTCACATAGAAGAAAACCCGCACGCAGCGACCTGGGGAGCTAGACTAGTACAAGAAGTTATACCTCAGGTGGGCGAGATGTCGTTTAGGCGCGCGGGCGGGATCTGCCCACACGACGACAGCGAACAAGGGCGCGGAGGATCTTCGTCCGCGCCAACGCCTGCTCCGAGAGGATGGTGCGCATCGGCTCCCCTCGTCGCTGACGGCGACAACATCAACGCTGCACCTCCTCACCTCCCGCAGCGGACGGGATTCGGCCGGATCTGTGACCACCGTTGAGGAGAGAGATAGACTGGACACTGTCATCTTGTTTTCATATGGAGAGGGTGAGAGAGCGAGACGCAAGAAACTCTATCAAACAAGAGGCTATAATGGAGTAAAAAAATCTCTCCATAGCAGTGGTTTGAAATAGAATATGCGCGTTCCCGGAAAAAAGAAACGAAAACTGGCGGACAATTTTTAAGGGTCTGTCTAGGACACATCTGGATGTGACATAGTTATGTCACATCTAAGTTGATGTCCACTCTGTTTGTGGTCTATTTTTTTGTCCTAGTTTTTTTGGTTTCTTGTTGCTACATTATATACTTGTGGGAGCTTAGATGTGATATCCTTAATTAACATCTAGATGTGAATTGGACAAACTGATTTTCTAACGTACCAAGAAAGAAAACTTGATCAAAAACACGCCCCCGCTTCCAGGTTGCGAGAGTCGTCGCGCACACACACATAGACATAGACATAGACATGCATATCCGTGTTTAGGTAAAATTCCATTTCCATCTCCATCTCCAATCATATTTGTCCAACTGGCACATTATTTACGTTGTTAATTATATACGCAGCAATATTAACGTACAACATCTCTTGTTTGCGCACATCCGGACTGCTGCCACGGCTGGTCCTGACCAACCCGAACCCTATTCATCACCCGCGCGTGCTTCCCGCCTAAAACGGTCAGTGCCGCATTCATGCCCGGCCAGAGTGGACACGACCTCTCACTAGCACTGGCATTGAAGCGGCGCGCCGGCCGAGAGAGCGTCGCCCGCGCCGCTTCTGGATGCACGTGGCTGCTCCGTGTTCAAAGGTCGCAATAGCCGGCTACAACATGCATGTAAAAAGTTTTTAGGAGTCGGTGCTACAGCTAGTTGTCCTCCCCCAACTCGTCAATCTCTTCCAATAGTGCTAGTAGTACTCCATGGCGCGATCCATCGACAAGCAGGCGGGAAAGTTATCGTATACTCGGTTTGCGGTGAGTGGCATGCCGAGCGACCGTGTGGGGTTGAGCCATGGAGGAGGGTGAGACACGAACACGACAGACGTGATTTACTGTGTGATTTGGCTGCTCCTTAGTGCCCCTACACGTACTCCCCCTAGGTGCATGCAACAGTCACACATACACCTGGACGCAAAAACGCGCGTGACGCCCTAATGCATGCATGTCCAAGCACACGACGGAACACACACGGTCACGCTAAGCGCTCAACCTACACGTGCATGCACACACATACTCAGTCAGGGTGAGCTAGTGACCGTATAAACACTGGAAAATATATATATTAAGCGCAATGAGCGTATTATGAAGTCCACTGACCGTATTTTTACAAATATACAGTGACAGACAGTGTATTTATCTCGTTGAAATTAATCCATATTAACCGGAGAGGAGGCAGTATGGACTAGCATTACTTGCGCGCGGTGGCTCACAGGACAAGGAGAAACTTTTGACTAATGCAAGCTCTCCCTCGCTCAGGCGGTGGATGTGCAACAGTTAATTCAGTGTCAGATTGCCAGAAGCATACACTATACTACTAGTGCTACTATTGTTCGACTTCCCGAATAGGCGAACAGCCAAGCGCAAAGTTTACTAATATAGTCTATAAAGGTACGTACTATACTAGTACTAGGAACCGGATGGAGGAGCGTCTGCACTCTTATTATAATTTTAAAATGTGATAAAGCAATCTTTAACACATTTGGTTATCTTCGAGGGTTCTCGCATGTGATAATGGAAGTTGATTGCATGGAACACTCGCCACAATTCTCGCTTAATTCTGGCTCATATCCTGTTACAAATAGTAGCGCTCGGTAATATTTCCTCTTTTTTTGTTATCCAGCATGTAAACAGGTTAGCGAACCTTGCGGCGCATCTTCGTGCGAACCGTGCTTGCTGCACTTTGAATGTGGCCGAGAGCCGGCTTGATGAAACACCTCGCTTCCTACTTCTTTTTTGCGGGGTACCTCGCTTCCTAGTGACCAGTGTCTTGGCTGATCGTCCTAAGAATGCTTATATATGAATAAAGCTCTCTCATTTACCCGCAAAAAGGATTGAGCCATATTAACCGGAAATGAGGGAGTATGGAATAGCACTACTTTTTGGTGTGTCCCATCAACTCGCAGAACGAGGAGAAGCTTGCAGGATAAGGTGAAGCTCGCTTACGGCTTTTGACTAATGCAACCTACCCTCGGTGGACATGCATCAGTCCATTCGGTGTCAGATTGTCAGAGGCATACACTTTAGTACCCAACATGCATAGTACCATCATTGTTCGACTTCACGAAGAGGCGAAGAGCCAAGCGCAGTAGTACGAGTAGTACTACTACTAGAACCGCATGGTGGAGCATTTGCACTCTTATTTCTTTTTATCTCTGATAAATTACACGTTTATTCCGGAGAAGGGCGGAAAACGGCAGCCCAACATCAACATGTAATGAATGATATCGATCAACCAACCATGCTCGAATATATCTTGGCCTCCATGCAAACCCATCTGTGTGTTCTCGCTCCTCGTCTCTCTCAAGGAACGGCGGGTTGGCTCTTTTTCGTCAATTGAGATCGGTTTGCTCACACTCATGTCCCACATGTCAGTGATATGCCAAGAGGAGGTGCGTTGACCGACTGGCCATACGCGTACTTGGTTTTGAACCTTCATACTACTCCTCCCTCTGTCATAGTTTACAGGGCGCGCTTCACTATGATGCATTTCTCTCAATGCATTTCCACCACCAGAGAGACTTTAGACGCGTTTGGTTTAATGCTCAATTAATTAGGGCGTGGTAGCCGCAATCAAGTCCACAATTTTCTCTCCATGTAACTACGGAATGGAGTAAGTGCATGCATGTGTGTACCCAGGGTGGAAGCACTGCATGCATGTGTGTATGCATTATTCCCTCTACTAGTCACTGGCGGAGCTTAGTGTTGTGTTGGGGGGGCTATGGCCCCCCAGCCTTGCACAATTCTCTGAAGAAAAAAAATAAATAGAGGGATTAGTTGGAAGCAAAATTAGTATTTCGCCCCCTCAAATGTTCACATTTTGTGTTTGCCCCCCCCCCCCAAAAAATTTTGGTGTAGCTCCGCCACTGCTACTAGTAATAGACGCCGTGCTATAACTACCAA
>NC_057795.1:20106030-20110932 GCF_018294505.1 Triticum aestivum
GCGCAACGACCGGGCTGAGTCTCCCATGCGGTTGTGCACTACCCCCTCGGTTCTTAAATATACTCCGGAGTATATTTGTCTTTCTAGAGATTTCAACGAGTGACTACTCAAATATTTGTCTTTTTAGAGATTTCAAATGGACTGGCACATACGGATGTATATACATATTTTAGAGTGTAGATTCTCTCATTTTGCTCCGTATGTAGTCACTTGTTGAAATCTCTAGAAAGACGAATAGAATATTTAGGAACGGAGGGAGTACACATACGAAGCAAAATGAGTGAATCTACACTCTAAAATATGCCCGTTTGAAATTTGTAAAAAGACAAATATTTAGGAACGAAGGAGTATAATTTTGTGCATGGCACATGGACCCGGATGATGAAGAGGCTTCTAGCAATGCTATCAAGCTTCCATCATTTGTTTACATAATTGACGTACTATACAAATAATTTTCCAGCGAGACATGAAATTGTACAATGGTGTGAGCTTTCAGCTTCGGTTTCACGTGTCTTGCCATCGATGCTCTTTCGGAAACAATAAAAAACTAACTTCCTTGCTAATGCATGTCAATTATTAGCAGATCAGAGCTAATAATTACATCACAACTGAAGACAGAGTTGTGAGAAGGTGTTAAATTAAAATTGATCCATGCTTTCATTGGCAGCAACGTCCCCCCAGCTCTGTCTAAATCAACAAGGCATGTTGGGGAAAAAGTAGCTATCTAGAGCATGCAACATTCCGATCATTTTGTGCAGTTCCACTAAAATAGAGCGGAGCGTCCCTGTTCCAAAGATATTAAGTGTGATTACAATAATAGAGGACTGCTGATCAAACAATAAACACATAAATAGAAGTCGGTCACCTTTGCAGTCTCTTTTAAGACTAACTAGTTGGAGGAGATTAGCCTCGGAGATGGATGAGGAGGATAGAGCAAAACCAATCTCCCTTTGTGCAGTCGCACTGAAATGTAGAGACGTTGCCCATGTGACATTTTAGTACAACTGCACAAAACACTCTTAAGAAAAAAGTTATTTGTGCAGTTCACCAAAAGGTCGCAATAGCAACGAGGTGAAATGGATAGCCCTGTTTGCAAAAAAGAGATAGAAAGGAAACAATTACTGGCCAATAACAGTTGATGACACATGTGACGACAAAAAGTAAGCATATTCCTTGCCCTAAGGGAAGATAACAACACAGTTGTGTTTGTCTAAAACGGTGTGAGGACGAGAATGCAATATGGAAAGTACGCTGGACGAGCTACGTTTTGGGCAAAGAACTATGGAAGATCCACATGCAGCGACGTGGGAAGATAGGCAGTGGAGAAAGGCCAGAGGGGATACCTGGAGGTCGTCGGGATGTAACTAGGTGAGCGGCGGCGGGCGGAATCTGCGAGCAGGTGGCGTAGGCCCTGCTGCACCGGAGCTTGGTCAGAGAGAACGACGTGTACCGCAGATCTGGACGTGCTAACTCGGCGCCGTCGAACGGAGAAAAGATGCACTTCCTCCCTTTCCCCCGGCGAACGGGATGCGGCCGGATCAGTGACCAACGGTGAGAGAGAGAGAGGCCACCGCACTCCCTTTCCCCCGGCGGACGGGATGCGGCCGGATCAGTGACCAACAGTGAGAGAGAGAGAGGCCACCGCAGCCTTGTGTGAGATACTCTAAAGAGCGACAAACTAGGCACGCAAGGCTCCATAGTATATAGTGAGCGGACTACTTTTTTCTCCATAAAAATTGTTTTATATTCTGTGTATGTGCCATTGAGCGCTATAACTTTATTTAAAAATAACGTGGCAACGCGTCAAGTCGAACTTTCTTTCGTGCAGGCGTGGTACACGACCTCCCTAGGTAAACAACCGCTATAGGCGTTCAAATTAGCACGTGGGCTGCCATTTCATAAAGAAAGGAGCTCCACCGTGTACCCGCGCGAGTGTGGCTGGGCACGAAGCGTGAGTACATGCACGGTGCACCTATTCTCTTCTTGTATACGTACACCTATCGAAGCGTGAGTACGCGATCGATAAAGAGTGACATCGAATTTGTGTGTGCCCTTGTCAAAGATATAGAGTGGCTGGCCTACTGGAACGTGAGAGGGGACATGTGCAGTTTGTCTCTATGGCATGGATACCTACCTGCAGCGCTCGACCATCGGTGTGTGGTGGAGGAAGAGGGAGGCCCAATTAACTATAGAGGTACAATGGCTGGTATATGTGTGGAGGAGGAGAGAGGCCTACCTCATGTATTAAGGGAGATCGATCGGCATCCATGCATATGTGCATGATAGGAATAAGGTTGGGAGAGAGATAGAGCTAGAGTGTTGGAGGGGGTGGTAGTGGAGTTGCTTCTAACAAATGGTGGGATAGGCTTGCTAGACAAACGGAGGGCACGCCCGCAATATCAATAAGAGAGGAGATGTCTGCTTGTTGTCTGTGCATGTGCGTGTGAGAGACGGGTAAGGAGGCATGCACGAATGATGAGGGGGGACGATGTGGCTATGGTAAGAAGACATAACTACATAGGAAGATCAATTGCCCTTTGTTAGAGAAAGGAGAGACATAACTTGTGAGGTACTTGATCGATGGGGGGGTAGTTAAAGTCGATCCAGGTATATGTTGGGAGATCAATCGGTATACATGCATGTGTGTGTTAGAAGCAAACGAGGCACGAGGAGAAGGATAGAGATAGAGGGATGCATGTAGGAGGTGGTACGAGAGGCATACTATATCAAGCGGGGAGGAGTGTGCGAGTACGAGAACGATGAAAAGAGTGGTGGGAGTGAGGCATGGACGGTGACAAGAGAAGAGGGGAAGCTTGTGTTTGTGCTAGTACACCTGGCTAGAGAGGCATATCGATCGATGTGTGCCATAAAGAAGGAGCTGGGGGGCCTACACACACCGTGGGTGAACGACCTAAAGTGAAAAGACAAATTTGCGCGATGGAGCTAGAGAATGCTGAGGGATGGTGAGAGGGATGCGGGCATGTGCATGCACAAGAGAAAGTTAGCGCTAGCTACAAAGATAAGAGGGTTGTGTGGGTATAAAAGACGAATAGAGATCATATATACTTCATTATAAAAAGTCAATTCAGATATTTGAAGAATTTATCATAGTGTTTTAAACCGACGTATGTGTGAATATATATAACGGTGATACACATGGTGTGTTTATAAACATGTTATACTACATTTAATATATTTTATCTCTACTCTTATAAAAACGGAGTCGTTGATGATGGTGTGCCTGCCATCCTGCATTATAGGTCGTCCGATTTATATCTGGCTGATAGCAAGGAAACTATGATTGTTGAAGTTGGCAACAATCATGATTGTAGATTCTTATTGAAATAGAGAAACGAATTCAAATTTAGTTTGAATTGCAGCGGTAGTATAGACATTTGGAATGCACTAAAATGTTGGTATGAGTAGGTTGCATGCATTATACAGCAAAGCGAAAAAAATTAATCGGACATAACATGGATTCATACTCCCTCCTTCCATCTATATAGGGCGTAATGAGATTTTTAAGACCGCCTTTGACTATTGACAAGATTAATAGTACATGACATGCCTAATGTGAAAATTATATCATTGAAAGAACCTTTCACAGACGAAGTTAACGGTGTGCTTTGTGTAAGTTGCATGTCATATATCATTGCTCTAATATTTGGTCAAAGTTAGCATCGAAAAACGCATTAGGCCCTATATAGATGGAAGGAGGGAGTAGCTTTGAATAGGATTTGTATAGTAAAACGGGGCAAGACTCTCTCTTTGTGTGGTGTGAATAGTTTTATTTTTTTCGTTTTATTTTCGGTTGAGAGAAGTGCGAATTGATTTGGTACGTACAAGTACAATATTACTATGCAGTCAAAAAAAGTACAATATTACTACACGTTAGGCTTGTCCCTAAAATTCAACCCGCGTCTTGTTCTATCCCGAAAATTCAGATATCGTGCTCCCAAAATTGGCGCCTTCACAACCCGCGCCTTGCTATCCTGAAATTACAACACGCGCGAAAACTCCCTCCAGTTGCCAAATCCCGACACGCGAAATCCCCCTTCTAACCCTGAGCCAAAAGGGCCGCTAGTTCAAATCGGTGGGGGGTACTTTTGTAACACACCCTACATTTTGGACAAGCGCGTCCCTAAGTCATGCTTCACCCCCTCCCATCGCCCCCTTTTCGCCATTCGAAATCCCAGGCCGCCATAACCTCTCCGCTCCACCCGCGAAACCCCACCTCCTCCATCCGCCATGTCACCGCTGCCCAGCCAGAGCCTCTTCCCTGACGACGTCGTCCACCGCAACAGCTCGACGTCCCTCGTCCACCTCCCCGGATGAGGATCCGTCATCCATCTCGTCGTCCCACCGGTTCAGCCGCCCCGTCCTCCACCTCCAAGGAGCTGCTTTGACGATCGCCTCGTCTATCGCGGCTGCTCCATCCCCACAGCGCCGCCTTAACCTGCTCCACCGGAACCGCAGCATCCTCACCCACTCCTCGGACGAAGACGAGGCCTACTCGGCGCCACCAAAGAGATTGTACACTCATCGCATCGCACCTTCTTCTTAACTCGACCTCCCGGCGCCGACGGTGCTCCATCCCGCACCCCCATGGAGCAGCTACCTTGAAGCCGGCACCGCAGGCGACATCTGCATGGAGGCTCTCCCCCAGTGCGAGGCCGCTTCGGCGATGGCATCCATACCAGCCGGATCTGCTGCTGCTGCTCCGGCTCTTGCTCGCTCGCTCGTGCTACTGCTGCTGCTCCGGCTCTCGCTCGCTCGCTTGTGTTGCTGCTGCTGCTTCGGCTCTCGCTCGATCACTCGCTCGCCCAGCTGCTGCTGCTGCTCTCCCCCTCGCTCGTGCTGCTGCTCTGCTCCGATTAAGCCACACTTCAGTCGACTGAATCA
>NC_057795.1:20111344-20144967 GCF_018294505.1 Triticum aestivum
CTCGCCGGAGTTAAGGAAGAACCACCCCCGGCGGGGACGGGGGCTCGCCGGAGAGGTAGCCCACTATCTATCTTAGGGTTCAGGGTGGGGGGCGGGGGGCCTAGAGGGCTGGCCGGGGCGGCGGTGGCGAGTTTTTTCGGGGCGGCGAGGCGGCGCTGGGGTCGGCGAGGCGGCCGGTGGTGGCAGGTGGCTCAGGGGTGTGCAGGTTGAAGATGAACTGCGGGCCCTCCCTAAACTACATGTCAAGTGTCTCTCTGCTACCATTGCGTTCAGTTTCGACAGTAGCATTCAGATTCCACAGTTAATTTCAGTTTCGACAGTTAAGTTCAGAGTCAACAGTTTTTACCTCATCTATTGTAGTCAGGTGGTTTTTGGTGATGTTAATTTTACATCCATTTTTCATCATCTATTGGAGATGCTATTAGAATCCCACTTGAGATTGACGATGTCTGTCTTGTGCTGCTTCAGCCTTGACGTCTTACGGCTCACCGGAGCTGCTCCAACGACAGAACGATCCATCACAACAGAGAAGTGCCCTGGACGCCGTCTACAGATTCCTCAGATCTTCCTCCACACCTCTGACAGCCACCTCTGCCTCAACTCCTTTAGCAACCAACCGAATGATGCTGAGGTCGACACGGCTACGGCAAAGAGGTTGTACACTTGTTGCGTCAGTTATTACTATACATTTACGTTGATCCATTAGGGCTATTTTGGTTCAACGGAAAAACGTCGATCCACTGGTTGTTACCATCACTCTAAATTTCTACATGTTCTCCTTACATAATCTCACCATATTTTTTTTGTATGCATGTCAGATATTGTACACAGTCATGCTGAACATGTAGAGAAAAAGATAAGAGTTTTGCGCGGCAATACAATGTCATGCAGACATCGCTCCATGGTGGGTTCAATGGCAAACCCTCCCCATCCCTCTCTAGATTGTAATCCAGAGGAAGATATCTGTTCTGAGGTATATTTAGATGCCGCTGACCACTCCTATTTACCCCCCAAGGTGTTTGCTCTACCTTGGCATGATGATGTTAGTCATATCATGCATATGTTGTCTTGCAGTGCCTACTTTTGACATCATATATGTCATCTGCTTTGTTTAGACATGTTCTGTAATGCCACCTGTTTAGTTTCTATATCATATATGGGAATTTTGCAGTCTTATGTCTTTTAGCCAGCCATAATATATGTGAAATGTGCAATGCCATCCTGTTTAACCAGGCATCATATATTTGAATGATATCTTGCCCATCCTTTTCTTCATTACATTTCTCTTTGTCGACAATGTTTGTACATTAAACTACTCTTCCTGTGAATCAGCCATTTGGGTGGGAGATGGAAAAATCTAGAGTGAAAACAAGGCCTTCAGAGCAGACAGTGCTACCTGTCGAAGCAAATCTCTTGTTGGGTCCCGATAGCTACTCGGAGATGGACTCAGAGACAGATGACCAGTCCTATTCCCCCACTGAGGTGTATGCTCTAACTTGGCACGGTTATACTGCTCGTATCATGCATACAGTGTCTTGCACTGCATAATTTAGACATCATATACACAATATTCAACATCATGTTCTTAGTTCAGACATCATATCGAATGCCCTCTGTTTAGCATATAAATCACATATGTGAATTAAATGATTTAATCCTGATTACTTAGATAACATGTAGGTGAATTATGTCATGCGATCCTGTTTAGTTATTCATCATATCTTTGAATTATGTTATGCTATCCTATCCAGTTTAGATAGACATCATATATGTGAAATTATGTCATGCTATCTGTTTTAGTTAAACAATATACATGTCAACTATTTCATGCCCTGTTTTTTCCACACTATCTATTGCATCTGTCTCTCATACAATGTCTGTACATTCAACTATGTTTCCTGTTTATCAGCCATTTGAATTGGAGCGGGTGATGCCAGTATCTAGCGGAATAAAAACACAGTCTTCAAATAAAACAGTGCTACCTCTTGGTGGAGATAGCACCCTGGTTGTACATGCACAAGAACCAGTCCTACCACACATAATCCAAACTCTCGCAGATTGTACCCCTACTGCGATGGACAGAGAACCAGCTTCACCCAATCTAACCCCAACCCCAGCCGATAGTAACCCAGTTCCTTTTGACACAACACCATCTCCACCACAGAGCTCCCAAACAACAGCAGTTAGTAAGGCAGCTCCAGTGCCCAAAGGGCCAGTACTATCACGGCGAACCCCAACTCCACCAGTTAGTACGCCTATTCCTGTGGAGGAAGCACAACCAGCCAGTCGTAGTTTAGCATCTATCGCATTTGATGTTGTTAAATCGTATGTGTGTATCTTCCCATATTGGAAATATTATACTAAATATGAAGGAAAATGCCAGTTGCAGGTGTTTGTCCAGGAGTTATGTGTAAGTAATGTTATTCATGGCAATTACTTTGCTTCGTCCCATACATCCTACCTCCATGATGGTTATAATACAGCAAAATTTTCCATTTTTCTCTATAGAGAAGGACCGATTTGGAAACTCAGGATGAGGTAACCTGTGCTAATACCTCTGCTATCTTAAAGAATGCTTGGTGGCAGTATCGGAATTACCTGAAGAAAACATACTTCACCGGCAAAGAAACTCATCAAATTCCCTTACGTTCTCCTGAGATATATTTACTGGATGATGACTGGGAATGCCTTGTTCTGTACTCGTCCCGAACCAAGAATGTGGTAAGGTCTATGAGATCATTTTCTATTTTTAAGTATTTTATTCTTGCGTCTTACTGTACTCTGTTCATGTAGAACAAGTGCCTAAACCTGATGAACAACTGTTCTAATTTAAGATTCCATTGCTATCATAGTTCAAAAAAGCGCTAGGCGTTAATTGTGCGTTTTGCCAGCGCCTTGCGCTTTACTGACCAAAGCGCATGCTTATGCGCAGTTATGCACAGATTATGCCTAGGTATGCGCAATGCGTTTTGCCAACGCCTAGAGCCTAGGCGCGCTTAAGCGCTCGCTTAGGCGCGCTTTTTTAACTGTATTTACTGATACGAACTTATTTTTAAATTGAAGGATCCAATCGAAACTCCAATGGCACAGCAGGTATGTTCACGCATGTTTCTTTAACAGGTTTGCTCTTATCAATAACTCTGTTGATTTCAATTTCAATTGTGTATACAGTTGACTTTCATATCACGCACATTACTAGCATCACAACAGAGCCAATAGTGTTGTTGTACATGTAGACCCGTGGTACCCATCTGAAATCTTGTTGTGCCGTGTAGTTTCCCATGCTTTGTATTCTTTCACTGCTGCTTTGTCTTGAACTGATATGATTTGAACCGTGTCTCTATTTTGATTTGGCAAGACAATGCAGTGACCATAGGACATAGATATATGTTTGTTTGATGCTTTTATTATGTACTAGTACTTGGCACTAGAAGACTTGGTAGTTTAATCCTGTCCACCTTACTAATGAACTGGTTCACCGAAATGAGTTTCATATACTAGTACATGCTAAACTTGTTATGTGTCTGCTTGTTTCTTCTTTTAGAATGCTGACAGCATATTGGGGAATAGTGCCTTATTAAGCAATGGTAAAGGAAGTAATGCAGATAAGGTTCAGGATAGTGGCACATCCTTGTTGGTCTCCAACAAAGCTGATAAAACAGCTAAGGAAGACTATCTTGAAGACAGCGAGACAATCCCAAAGTCATGTCTTGGTTTAGTGTTCAAGTTACTGGCCACTACCGCATGCACAAGCTATTCAAACTCACTGTCTAAATCAGTTCGGTTTCTTGAGTCTCAACTACAAGCTGAAAGACATCAATCAGCTGTGCTGCGACAAGAAGCGGAAGGACTGCGGAAGTCCCTGGAGCATTCAGATGCATACTTTCTGGTGCAGCAGCAAGCGTTGGAGGATTTTAGCGCCAAATAGGACAAAGCTAATCAGCTTGCTAAGCTTATTGCCAGCATGGTAGATACCCAGGATAACGTTTCTTGAGCTCTTCTGAAGTTGTTCCAGTTATGCTCTTGTTTTGCTGCCGCGTTTTTTTGCACTGGTGGCCAATTTTGATGGCCAAGTGTATGTAATATGCTGCTTTGTTCCCTATATTTGCACTGGTGGCAAACATTGATGCCCAGTGGATGTAATATGTGTAATAGCGGTAATAGGCTAGCCTTAATTGCTTGCTTATTTATTTCCTTATTGTCTTGTTTAGTTGTTTGCTTGTAGTCACTGCAGTTCTTTTTCTGTGTTTTTCTAGTGGCCACAATAGCCTATTTTTGGTAACTAGGCCAAAATAATCATGGCAACACACGGACTATTGTAACCATGGGCCTCCTACAGGCCGTATGATCCATGGGCCTTCGTTCGGCCATAGGACCATTGGCCTTCTATACGGGCCGTAGGATCCATCGGCCTTCTATACGGGCCTTAAGGATCAATAGGCCTTCTACAGGCCGTAGGGTCCATGGGCCTTCTACCGGCCGTACCATCCATGGGCCTCATACGGGCCGTAGGATCCATGGGCCTTCTACGGGGCTTATCATCATTTCGACAATCATGGGCCGTACTATTCATGGACCATTACAGGTCGTTAATAGGCCGTATTTGATAACTCTATGAAAACATCCCAACGGTTTTTTTTGACATGAAAGCGGCCCAATGTATTAACGGTCCGCAAATGGGCCGACTGTAACGACGGGCTGAATTTGGCCCACAAGAAGAAAATGATAGTAACGGGCCGTACGTAACCGAATGCTGCAAATGAGCCCAAGAATCAATGGGCCCTGAAAAGGCCGAAAGATAACTTGGGCTGGAAACGGCCCAATGGAATACCGGGTCATTAATGGGTATAAAGTGATACACTATTCATTACGGGCCAGTTTCACCACGGGCCGTTAATGGGCCAAGAGTTACAAAGGTCCTCATATGGGACGAAAGAAGTCATGGGCCACACATGGGCCAGAAGTTAAAACGGGCTGAATCATATTAGACGGCCCAAATGACGCTACTCGGCCTAATTCGGATAGGGCGTAACGGGCCCTCAGTTAGCGGGTTGTAAATGGGCTATATGCGAACATGCCGTTAACAGGCTTTCCGTGGGCCGGTCCGCCACCTTTTGACAAAGTCAAACGGGCCAGCCTTTTCACAGGAATGGGCCTCTGTTGGGCCGTGCCACGTGTCGACGTATCATAGGCGCCTTCTGTCCAATGAGTGGATGACATCTGTCCCAACGGTGAGCCGACACGTGTTTCCTCCAGCCAATGATGATTTTACACATGGAAAATCCCCATTGGTTGGGGCTGTTAACGGGTTATCAGATCCAAAACCCGACCCGATAGCTTAACGGCGTTCCGTTACGATGGATGTCACGTGTCGGTCACCCTTGATGAAAGCAGTTATGTGACGCGCGATTTATCGTCATGGAAGTGGACACTTCCATGATGATAATTTTGGTAATGTCATGGAACACTTCTACGACAGCACAGGTATGACTATCATGATTCTGTCATAAATTTGTCATGGATGTACATGCATGACAAAAAACACGACCTACTGTGACAAACACGTATCATCACGGAAGTCTATTTTTTTGTAGTGAAGTCATGTTACTAGACCATGATGAACCTACGAACTATGAGGAAGCGATGATGAGCCCAGATTCCGTGAAATGGCTTGAGGCCATGAAATCCTAGATGGGATCCATGTATGAGAACAAAGTGTGGACTTTGGTGGACTTGCCCGATGATCGGCAAGCCATATAAAATAAATGGATCTTCAAGAAGAAGACTAACGCTGACAGTAATGTTACTGTCTACAAAGTTCGACTTGTTGCAAAAGGTTTTTGACAAGTTCAAGGAGTTGACTATGATGAGACCTTCTCACCTGTAGCGATGCTTAAGTATGTCCGAATCATGTTAGCAATCGCTGTGTTTTACGATTATGAAATTTGGCAAATGGATGTCAAAACTGCATTCCTTAATGGATTTCTTAAAGAAGAGTTGTATATGATGAAACCAGAAGGTTTTGTCGATCCAGAAGGTGCTAACAAAGTGTGCAAGCTCCAGCAATCCATTTATGGATTGGTGCAAGCCTCTCGGAGTTGGAATATATGCTTTGATAATGTGATCAAAGCATATGGTTTTATACAGACTTTTGGAGAAGCCTGTATTTACAAGAAAGTGAATGGGAGCTCAGTAGCATTTCTAGTATTATATGTGGATGACATATTGTTGAATGGAAATAATACATAATTTCTGGATAGCATAAAAGGATACTTGAATAAGAATTTTTCAATTAAAGACCTTGGTGAAGCTGCTTATATATTGGGTATCAAGATCCATGGAGATATATCAAGACGCTTAATTGGACTTTCACAAAACACATACCTTGATAAAGTTTTGAAGAAGTTCAAAATGGATCAGTCAAAGAAAAGGTTCTTGCCTGTGTTACAAGGTGTGAAGTTGAGTCAGACTCAATGCCCGACCACTGCAGAAGATAGTGAGAAAATGAAAGTCATTCCCTATGCCTCAGTCGTAGGTTCTATCACGTATGGAATGATGTGTACCAGACCTGATCTGTGCCTTGCTATGAGTTTAGTAGGGAGGTACTAAAGTAATCCAGGAGTGTATCATTGGACAACGGTCAAGAACATCCTTAAATACCTGAGAAGGACTAAGGATATGTTTCTCGTTTATGGAGGTGACAAAGAGCTTGTCGGCAATGGTTACGTCGATGCAAGCTTTGACACTGATCCGGATGACTCTAAGTCGCAAACTAGATACGTATTTATATTGAATGGTGGAGCTGTCAGTTGGTTTAGTTCCAAGCAGAGCTTCGTGGCGGGATCTACGTGTGAAGCTGAGTACATAGATGCTTCCGAAGCAGCAAATGAAGGAGTCTAGATGAAGGAGTTCATATCTGATCTAGGTGTAATAATAAGTGCATCGGGTCCAATGAAAATCTTTTGTGACAATACTAGAGAAATTGCCTTAGCGAAGGAATCCAGATTTCACAAGAGAACCAAATACATCAAAAGACGCTTCAACTCCATCCGCGATCAAGTCAAGGAGGGAGACATACAGATTTGCAAGATACATACGGATCTGAATGTTGCAGACCCATTGACTAAGCCTCTTCCACGAGCAAAACATGATCAGCACCAAGACTCCATGGGTGTTAGAATCATTACTATGTAATCTAGATTATTGACTCAAGTGCAAGTGGGAGACTGAAGGAAATCTGCCCTAGAGGCAATAATAAAGTTGTTATTTGTATTTCCTTATATCATGATAAATGTTTATTATTCATGCTAGAATTGTATTAACCGGAAACTTAGTACATGTGTGAATACATAGACAAAACAAAGTGTCCCTAGTATGCCTGTACTTAACTAGCTCGTTAATCAAAGATGGTTATGTTTCCTGACCATAGACATGTGTTGTCATTTGATGAACGGAATAACATCATTAGAGAATGATGTGATGGACAAGACCCATCCGTTAGCTTAGCATAATGATCATTAAGTTTTAGTGCTATTGCTTTCTTCATGACTTTTACATGTTCCTCTGACTATCCGATTATGAATCTCCCGAATACCGGAGGAACGCCTTATGTGCTATCAAACGTCACAACGTAACTGGGTGATTGTAAAGATGCTCTACAGGTGTCTCCAAAGGTGTTTGTTGGGTTGGCATAGATCGAGATTAGGATTTGTCACTCCGTGTATCGGAGAGGTATCTCTGGGCCCTCTCGATAATGCTCATCGCTATAAGCCTTGCAAGCAATGTGATTAATGAGTTAGTTACGGGATGATGCATTACGGAACGAGTAAAGAGACTTGCCAGTAACGATATTGAACTAGGTATGAAGATACCGACGAACAAAACTCGGGCAAGTAACATACCGACTACAAAGGGAACAACATATGTTGTTATGCGGTTTGACCGATATAGATCTTCATAGAATATGTAGGAACCAATATGAGAATCTAGGTTCTGCTATTGGTTATTGACCGGATATGTGTCTCGATCATGTCTACATAGTTCTCAAAGCCATAGGGTCCGCACGCTTAACGTTCAATGGCGATTTGTATTATGAGTTATGTGTTATGGTTATCGAAGTTTTGTTCGGAGTCCCAGATGAGATCACGGACATGATGAGGAGTCTCGAAATAGTCTAGAGGTAAAGATTAATATATTGGAAGGTTATATTCGGAGACCGAAATGGTTTTGTAAAGTTTCAGATAAGTTTCGGAGTACTGGGAGGTTACCGGACCCCCCCCCCCCGGGAAAGTAATGGGCCAACATGGGCCTTAGTGGAGAAGAGAGAGGACAGGCCATAGGAGGTCGTGTGCAACCTCCCTTGCCAATCCGAATTGGACAATGGGTGGGGGCGGTGCCCCCCCCCCCTTTATCTCTCCTACTCCCTCTCTCTTTCCCCCTTTGCTACTCAGGAAAAAAGGAAAAAGGTCGGGGAGTCGAATCCTACTAGGAGTGGAGTCCTAGTAGGACTTCCCCCTCATGGTGTGCCCCTCCTGGGCGCTGGCCTCCTCCTCCTCTCCTTTATATACGGGGGCGGGGGCACCCCAAAGGCACATCAATTGTTCTCTTAGCCGTGTGTGGTGCCCCCTCCACAGTTTACACCTCCGGTCATAACGTCGTAGTGCCTAGGCGAAACCCTGCACGGATCACATCACCATCACCGTCATCACGCTGTCGTGCTGATGATCCCTCGACCCTCAGCTGGATCAATAGTTCGAGGGACGTCATCGAGCTGAACGTGTGCTGAACTCGGAGGTGTCGTACGTTCAGTGCTAGATCAGTTGGATCGTGAAGACGTTCGTCTACATCAACCGTGTTAACCTAAGGCTTCCGCTTTCGGTCTACGAGGGTACGTGGACGCACTCTCCCCCTCTCGTTGCTATGCATCTCCTAGGTAGATCTTGCATGATCGTAGGAATTTTTTTGAAATTGCATGCTACGTTCCCCAACAGTACGTTCAGAATTTGATATGTGGGTGGACGGGTGCTTGGGTGCTATTCTTACTGTAACAAGCCTCCCACTTATGATTAACCCCTCGCGCAAGCTTCCGCAACTACGAAAGAAAAAATAAGATAAATCTAACCATAGCATGAAACATATGGATCCAAATTAGCCCTTACGGAATAGCGCATAAATCAGGGTTTAAGCTTTTGTCACTATAGCAACCCATCAGCTAATTACTACTCCACAATACCTTCCCTTAGGCCCAAGTATGATTAAGTGTCATGTAGTCGACGTTCATATGACACCACTAAAGATAGCAACAACATACATATCATCAAAATATGGACATAATACAAAGTTCACATGATTACTTATGACAAGACTTCTCCAAGGTTCCCAAGAACAAAAGTAACTACTCACAAATCATCTTCATGTCCAAGTTCAGAGGAGTATTGAATAGCATCAAGGATCTAAACAAATAATCTTCTACCAAATAAACCAACTAACATCAACTAAAAGATGTAATCAATACTACTAGCAACCCACAGGTACCAAACTGAGGTTTTGAGACAAAGTTTGAATATAAGAGATGAACTATTTTTTGAGATGAGATGGTTCTGGTGAAGATGTTGATGAAGATTGCTCATCCCACGGTCAGAGGGTTGTTGGTGATGTCTATGGCTTCGATTCCCCCCTCCTAGAGGTAAGTATCCTCGGCGGAATCGCTCCACGGGAGAGCAAAAGTGATCCTGCCCAGGTTCCGCCTCGAGATGGTGGCGCTTCATCCCGAAAGTCCTCTCCTCATTTTTTTTCTAGGGCAAATAGCATCATATAGAAAAAGAAATACCAGAGGAGGCCCACCACGTGCCCACGAGCCACCAGGGCATGCCTAGGGGGTGGGCGCACCCTGGAGGCTCGCGGGCACCTGGTGGGACTCCTCTGGTATTTCCTTTCTCTAGTATTTTTTATATATTCCAAAATAATTCTCCATGAAATTTCAGCTCATTTGAAGTTGTGCAGAATAGGTATCTCTGACATAGCTTTTTTAGATCCAGAATTCCAACTGTCGGCAATCTCCCTCTTCATGTAAATCTTGCAAATTAAGAGACAAAGGCATTAAAATTGCATCACAAAGTATTTTATTGATAAAAACATGATAAATAACAGTAGGAAAACATGATGCAAAATGGACATATCAACAGTTTCCATGGTTGATAGGATATTATTGATCTGACCCAAATACTAAGGCAAGAACCCTCGTAGGTCTAATATTATTAATAGAGAGGCCCACGAGACAAACTGAAAGGCTTTTGTTTGTCAAATTAAAGACGTAAAACCCCATATCGCCTTAAATCTCCATGGACAGGGTACTTGCATTTAAAATGTGTTGTGTAGGCCGCTCCTTCCGCTTTTCGATTGATACCATGAAAATTTGAAATAACTGTGGTTGTGTGCACCCCATCCATCTTCTTCTCCCCAGCACATCTTTGCCAGCTTCTTTGCAGTCCTCCGGCCCTTCTCTTCTCCACTGGCTCCTCCCATCCCCTTTTTTCCTCTAGAACTACCTCATATCCTATTCTGGTGATTCTTCATTGTGACCTCCAATGTAGCTGGTGCAAAGGTGGGTCGTCCATTTCCCAATCTTCATTGTGACCTCCAATGCAGCTGGTGCAAAGGTGGGTCGTCCATTTCCCAATCAAGCTTTTATCTAGACTTTAGGATCGTATTAGTTACCCATGTGATGTTAATGAGCCCCTAAAGATGATGGTGGCGACTGTCAGTGAGGTCAGCCACCCATTTCTTTCCATTGCCTCCACTTCATTTTGGCGGCCTATACTACTCACGATCATCCCTCGGAAGGACATCACTCGAGTTGCTGCACACTAAGCCAAATGGAAAATGATTCAATCCATAATTTTCTCCTACTATATAGAAGTTAATTATGGCTGGTTCCATCTAATGGTGGCATCAGAATAACATTAATGTTTATCCATCTCATCACACACCTAATACACAACTTGCATGGTGACATATGTCCAAACGTACGGCTTACAAAATTTTACACATTCGCCACTAGCTATTCAATCCCATTCTTGTAAAATCCATTGACACTATACTGTTTTGTATTGTAAATATTCTATCAGTGAAGCAAGCCCCATTATATAAAAATCAGGAAAAGACGTAGATTGTGGCAATACTTCCCAAGACAAATTTATTCACATGACTTTAAGTATTTTAATGGAGATGTTTGTTAAATTATGTTTCGCCAAATCAGAGGATATGATGCATGGTATTATATAACAGAAATTCACACAAGACAAGACACGAGGGTGGTACAAAAACTTGTACGTTGTACTAGAAAGTCTTGTACTAGAAAGTCTTCCTGTTTCAATTAGTCAACTAATCCAACCATTTTCCATAAATTAAGTCATACATAGTTGTCCCCCTTGCCAACAAAATAATGCAAGGAAGATCACACCTACTGTCTAGCTTGAATAGAGTAATATTGTTTGCTCACTTGTCATGTTTGGTAAGCTTGCTTATTACTCGAGGTATGTCACTTTAGCTTGCCACCTGCCCATATTATATATGTAAATCAGTAGCTAATTGATAGTTGATATTAGTTAGCAGTTAGCTAGGATGACATGATCCATGTTTCGTCAGTTATAACAACAACCAACTTATTCACACCTGATTTACATATTATGTTGACAACAAATGGTACTCCAATGGTTGTGGTGTGTTAGGCGAGGGACAGCTGTTCTTAACTTCTTTGCTCTCCAATTGGCAAAAATAACTAAGTGAAGAGTGGTTAAAGACTTGAATGTGTCACGAGCAGTGGACAAGGGAAGTAATTATGAGTGACATCTTTTGCCGGGAAACTAAGATCGACTTCACGATGACCAAGTAGTAGTCAACTACACTGTACACTCATTTTATGGTCAAAGAAACCTACATTATTGCACTTGGTTGAAAAATGAAAGTTTTAACATAAATGTACCTCACCTTTGCAAAAAATATCATTAGGCAGAAATTATCATCCCAAACATTTAAATATATATTTATACCAATTGATTATAGGAACACCGAGGATCTACCATTGGAGATTAGGATGTCTTGTCCCAAATGGCCTCCCTTCACCAAATACCCTTATGATTATATGTACTATCCGCAAGGATTGCGCGCCATTTAAGAGTTGATCTGCATCCCAAACTACTTGCATATACATAACCGTGTGGAATATGTATATGAAAACAACCATATTATGATTTGAGCTTTTAGTTCAATAGACAACATACCAAAAACATAACACAACTGATATTTCTATATTTCAAAACATCACCTATTTGCACATATTGAGTAGGAATAACGCAGTTAACACAAAAAAAGAATACATACATGTTACTCAACTCATCAATTTGCATACCAGTAGTGATTTTCATAATCAACAAAGTACACTTAAAATGCACGCTAGTAACACAATAATACTCTCAACTCATTTGTTTTCAAAGGGAAGTAGACAATAGTAGTAAATCCCACATTAATTATTGTCTTTACAACCTCCTTTAGAATTAGAATGAAGAGTAGTGTTTCCTCCCTCACCTCCATAAAATGTTATTATCAACAGAAACATAGTATAGAGATACCTTCAGAGGGATTGTACCTAAGTCGAGGTTTGAGATTCCTATGTCACAGCCTGCTCACCTTGACCTTCTTTGTGATCGCATTTGCCTTCTTGAGAACAACACACAGAGGATGATCAATATTCAAGCGGAAAATTACACCCCCCTTTAAAAAAACTGTAGATCTGCTACATGAGAAGCTCTATATCATTAAAACATTGAAGTACATAGGTTTAAAATATTTGCATGCCTATAGAGTTGAGAGCGTAAAACGCTAATAAGGTTGTTTAGGATAGACCGAACTGAAATGGCTGCTTATGGGTGTAGGTTAGCAATTTAGTTTTGGAGTGGGAAACAAAATAAAGTGATACAATCATGTCTATGTGCGAAGAAACATAGAAAAGAGGGCAGTTGACGTATGCCTTTGAAAAACAGTGTATGCACTAGAAAAATGGACAAATCACTTGCAAGCCGGTTAATATATCTAAGGTGGCGTGTATGAGATTTCAGAGTGAGTCGAGATCAACCATGCATGACACAGTTGATTATGTCAGGTTAAGACTCAAGAGGGGCTTAGCACAAATAATTAAGAGCAAGTTGTCTCGCTTGATTATGTCAGGTTACGACTTAGGAGGTGTGAGCACAAATAATTAAGACCAACTTGTCTCGGTTGATTATGTTAGGTTGCGACTTAGGAGGTGTGAGCACAAATAATTAAGACCAACTTGTCTCGGTTGCCGCAAGATAATACTTCTACAAAAACGGGTCATCATTTTCCATACGAACTTTTTTAGCTGAGTGAAATTAGACAGATGGCGGAATTGTCACTGCGGATTTCACTATTTTAATGGGAGAAGTCACTGCGGATTTCATGGCAATGAATAAGCGAGTTTTGGTATGTTTTTCTTTAAGGAAATCTCGCAAAGCTTTGTTCAGTTGCAAAAATGTTTACCGGTAGGGGAAAAGAGGATCATCGTCCTCGTTCATGCGTCGCTTTCTCATTGCCGGCTCAATTGTCGAGTTGACAGGCTTAAGAGAAGCAGACTGATGACCGGGCCGTCCCGATTGAGTTTCCGGCTACCAGAGGCTGCTCTGAACCAGCTGGTCAAGTGGATCCGCTCTAAAAAAAGGAAAGTTGGACAAGTGATTGCCCACCAAAGGGACCTGATATATGCCTCTTATTACGGCAAGGGGTCGTAGTTTTGCACAGGAGACGGCTCACCTGGGCCGGCCCATTCGCTGTCCTTCGCGGCATGAAAAATCGCAAAAATAAGAGCACTGCCGATAGAGGAAACGAACCCGTGTCCTTCGTGTGATGCATTCCACTGTGACAGGCGAGGTACTCTGAAAGATTTGCGGCGTGAATATTATAGAAACTGACAGCGGCAGCGAAAAGTAAAACCATTTCGCCAAATTCCATAAAATAAAACTTGTGGGTGAGGGATCAAACTCAAGTCCTCCCGCTAGGGAAGCCGGTCCATAGCCACTGTAGTTACTAAGGTTTACTACGTATAATGGAAGCCCGTTATATATGAATTATAATCTATGGTAGATTAAAACTTGTTTTAAAATTTCAAGCACAATATTTGAAAAGGAAAAACTTTTGAACTGCAAACATTATTTGGAACTAATTTTGGTTAAACTAATACCAACAAAAAAAATGAATGCAAGATAATTTTTTGAAAAACAATAACAAACTTGAAAAAGTGAACCTTTTTCAAAATTAAACTATTTTTACAAAACTCGAGCATTTGGAATTTGTGAACTAATTTCAAAAACATGATCATTTTTATATTTGTGAAAAAAAATTAGAACGGTAGAATTTATAGAATATGTGAACAAATTTGGAAAACAGAATCATTTTTAAAATTCCGAAATATTTTACAGTTTGTGAACAAAAATTAAACATGCGTCCGTTTTTAAAACTTTCGTTTTTTTTTGAAAAATAATATTTTTGAATATGTGAACTAATTTGGAAAATGAAAATATTTTTTGAATTTTTGAATAAATTTACAAAACGGGAAGAAATTCCAGAAAATTTTTGAATTCGTTAACAAAATTTGGAAACAAAGACATTTTTTGAAATTGCCAAATATTTTGAATTCATGAACAAAATTGAAACATTTGAACATTATTTGATTTGTGAACAAATATTTAAAAGGAAAAACTGTTTGGCACGAAAACATTATTTGGGAACTAAAAAAAATAAAAACAAATTAGAACGAAAAGTTGAATACGAGAATATTTTTGAAATTATGAACTACTATTTGTAAACGCAAAACATGTTACAAAGAGAATAACAAACTTGATAAAGTGATTTTAAAAAATTAAACTATTTTTACAAACTCGAGTATTTTTTAATTTTCGAACTAAATTATACAACATTACCATTTTTAAATTTGTGAACAAATTTTTGAAAACCGTACATTTTTGAATATCTGAACAAATTTTGAAAACAGGAATTTTTGTTTGAATTGCCCAAATATTTTAGAACTTGTGAACAAAAATTATACATGCATCAATTTTTGATTTTTTGAAAAATTTTTGAAACATTAATATTTGTTTAATATATGAACAAATTTTGAAAGCGGAGATATTTTTTGAATTTTTGAAAAAAATTGCAAAAATGAGAAGAATTTTGGAAATTCTAGAAGATTTTATAATTTTTGAAAAAATATTGGGAACAGGATTTTTTGAAAAAGGCATAAACATTTTTGAATTTGTGGGCAAAATTTAAACATGTGGACATTTTTGTATTTTGAACACATTTACAAAAATTGGAACTTTTTAAAAATAAACAATTTTTGTTATTACCGAATATTTTCTAAAATGAACCGAACAAATTTTGAGATTCTGTTTCATTGGAATTTGTGAAGATAATTTTAAAAAGGGAACGTTTACGTAAAAAGAGAACAAAGTTTGCAAAATGCGAACAATTTTTTGAGAAAGAAAAATAAGTATGAGAAAAAAATGAAAATAAAAAGAAAAGAAAAAAAGGAAAGAGAAAAGAAAAAGAACGAAAAAATAATGAAAATAAACATTGAAAGGAAAAAAAGGAGAGAAAAGGAAAAAAATGAAGCAAGAAAAAAATAAAAGCAAAACAGAACTGGAAAAATCCGGCTCAGGAATCTTCTAGAAATGTCCCCAAACCGTAAAAATTCGGCTGGGAAGCTCTAACACTCTGAAAACGCTTAAACGGGCCGCCCAATCCGAAACAGCAACATCTTGGCGCAGCGTGCAACGTATAGGGAATTCTCCCGCCAAACGTTCGTTGTTGAGTTCTTGTGCCGGCGTGTGCGAAGAGGAGGCCGCCATCACGTCTCTGCATCCCAGTGCCCTCGGAGGACCTGCACGCCCTATCAGGCTCCACGAAGGCCAGCATGCGCGCGTCGGTGCATGCACGGCTCCAAGTTCTACCTCAACCATGGCACGTGTCTTGTTGGCACCCAGGCCCGCCCAACATCATCAGTTGACCCGGTTCAAGTGCGCGCAGAGGCTGAGACGGCACCTCACAATTGCACTTGCTGTTCACATTCATGCCAAGAAAACGTTGACTGTGGGGCAGGGACGCCAAGGATAGGATTAATGAATTAACGTTGACTCCGAAGCACATGGAAAAGCTGCAAACTACGAGGGAAAGTTTGTCATACAGGTTCCACTGTTTTGAGTATGTACCAAATGGCAGTCTCAAAGAGTATATCGCCTGTAAGATCATAACGTTTATTCCCGCTATTATTTGTTCTATTGAATGTTATCTAAATAATTAAAATGTATTAATCTGAATTACACTCTCCACATAATTAGGTAAAATGAGTATACAACTTTGCGCTTTCTTGTACAGATGCATCTATTGGACTTGAATGGTATGAGCGATTTCAAATAAAAAATTAATCTGTGAAGGCTTACACTATCTTCATGTGAACCGTATTCTTCATTTGGACCTCAAGTCTGCTGACATATTGCTAGACAGTCACATGGTACCTAAAATTGTTGATTTTGGTCTCTTGAGGTGTCTTGATAAAGAGAAAAGCCATCACATACTAAAAAACTATTTGGAACACCGCAAGACATCCTTGTTTTTGTTAGGTGTATCTTACTTCACATTATATTTGGAAAAATAATTCATTTATTGGACAATTAAAATATACTCACAGGGGTTATTTGGCTCCAGAATTCTATGGTGGGAAGTTCACGTTTGCAGCAGACATATGTAGCCTCGGTGCCATCATAATGGAGATATTAACAGGAGTGAAGGGATATTCTGAAGATGGGAATGTAGGAATAATGTAAGTGTTTGATCCAAGCTAAATTGTAAGTTCCAAAATAATTACGTAAAGTCTGTATTAGAAAATACCGTTTCTTATTTTCTTTTTGATTTTGCACATGTACTTATTTTTTAAAACACCTCTTAATTAGTAACGTAGTTGAGTTCTTTTTCGACAAAGAGTAAGATAGTTGAGTTGAGGGGTCACAAGTCAGACCTATAAGGATTCAAATCCTGGTGCTACATGCGCATGGGTGTGCTTTATTAAGATAAACATTCTAAGATTCACGGATATAGCATCGATCTCTGCCAGATGTTAGACATGTGTTAAAAGTTGTCTTCATGTGCGTCTATTCGTCCACTATGCAATACAAAAAAAGAACAACTATATATATTTCTTGGAGCACATAGTTGTACCTTCTTATGTACTCTTGAAGAAATAGGTAAGATGGCTCTTGAGTGCCGGAATGCAGCTATGGAAGAACGGCCGGATATTATTCAGGTGACAGATCGAGTAATGATGCTTAGGAGATATAGAAGACTTGGGAAGGCACTCAATACAAGCTAGTTCGCATCACCTTGAGGATATCTAACTGAGTAAAGTTTCTACTATGTTGCCTATGTGCTCGGCTCTGCGCCTCTACTTCTTTGTATGGTACTGTAGATGTGAATAAAATGTATGGTCGCCATTCATGATCTTTGTTCAGTTGTGCAGAACTCCAGCTGCAATCCGTCTGGAACCTGTTTGAACGGTTGAGGACCTGCATGCTCTTTGTCAGGCGCTCACGGCTGACCATTTCTCAATGTCATGGTGAAGCATTTCCCTTGTCAAGCAGTTCTCTGAAGTTTGGTCTTGGCTAGATGTTTCAATAATGATATGCGGTAGTTCTCTGAATCCTGTATATCTTATAAGAATCAGGGCCATGCATCGGTAGTACCTTGGTCCATGTTATAACACCTTATATTATGGGACGGAGGGGGTACTAGATAATGATGATATGTGTCGTGATTGATGATCATATTGAAATGGCTGTACTTCAGGACGGACAATGCAGAGATGCTGAAGCCTGCACCTATGTCATGTGCATGCTGTAGCTAACATAAGCCCTCTTTCTTTCCCGCAGAAAAAAAAAACATCAACCATCTTTCTATCGATCAATGGGCACATGACGAAGAGGCTTGTTATATGTTGATTCAATTTGTTGTTCAAAATATATTTTATATAATGTTTTGACCAGTCTTCTGTCAAATCTTTTGTATCGGAGACTTTGAAAAACCAAACACTTTATTATTGTTTCCCTCCACAGAGAATACTACATCACTTTCTGCAGCAACAGCTGCTGGTGGTGGTCAAGGTTTGTTTGTTCAGCTACAGCAGAAGCACCGCTTCACGTCGTTCGTCCCCGCATAACTGATGCAGAACCCGAAGGTGTAATACTCCTTGCGGCAGTGCTCAACGCATGGCCGATCCTCACAAGGACCAGTATATGTCATGCTGGGTTCCGCACAATGTAGACCATCAGACCCTGCAACAACAAAAGGAGATAAGAACATCGTAGCATCAGATATATAATATCCCACACAATGTTTCACAAAGAAATTAACATCAGTCATGAGGTATGAACTTCAGATCCAGCCAGCATCACCAGATACATAGTAGATCGTACATCGAGAAAGCGCTATGGTAGCTAAAAATCATGGCAAGAGCTTACCTGGGATGATCGAAAGGAGTGGCATGAGCAGCAGCAGCAGGCACAGGACTGGCACCTTGATGAAGACACCCATGTCTCCTGAAACAAATGGTCTGAGGAAGGAAGCGAGCGGTACAAATGGATCAGCAGCACCATATTCTTCTTATACCCATGGCCATGGATGGGTCAGACCTCAGAAGTGAACAAGTACAGCTCTATGATAGATAGGATGATGCAATTCTATCTGCATGATGTGATGTTGTGGATACAGCATAAAAGACGATGCATATCTATCTTTAGGATGTAGTGTTGTCATGTACACTCAAAAGACGCTCCAAACATCATAACGACGATTAAGCAAAAATATGTTATGGCATCCTATTTATTGAGAAAAAGAAAAGTTACCATATCTTAATGCAGATATAGCTCTTAGCACTAAAACCAACACAAGTTATATATTTTTCTCTCGCAAAACACATTAAATGTGAGCTCTTTTTGATAAAAGAACAAAGTTGCAATCAATAGGAGGAGCTATATCTAAATACATATTTAATGCATATGATATAGCTTAGGATAGTAATGCATTGGGTGTGACCGAAGTGATAAATTTAATTTTACTCGTAGATACTCTTAAATTTTGCCGATGAAATTCACCAAAGTAATGATATGTCAATTAAAGCCATACGGCGGATTTATATTTATAATTTTGCATTAGTTGCTCCATGTTGGGAACAATTTCTGCATGCTATATATACAGGACAACAAAAGATCTCAACTAATTATGATCAGATCACTAGTAGAAAACAGGGTACTAGTCCCGGTTCGGGAGGGCCTTTAGTCCCGGTTCTGAAACTGGGACAAAACAAACCGAACTAATGCCCAAAACCTTTAGTCCCGGTTTGCTTACGAACCGGGACCAAAGGAGGTCCACGTGGCCGCTCTGGGGCGCCAGGGAGGAGGAACCTTTAGTTACAGTTAGTAACACAAACCGGGACTAAAGGGCAGCCACACATCAGCAGCTCCCAGGTGCTGGGTTTTTATTTGGAAGGGGGGTTTATTAGGGGTTGTGGATGGTTTAGTTAGGGGTTTCATATTGTCTTAGCTATGGCTACTACATATAGAGAGAAGTGACCTCTGTTTCTCCGTGCTTGCTCGACGCTACCTACTACATATAGAGAGAACTCGACGCTAGTAAGAAAATGAGGAAGCATGATACACAAGATCGTCATAAACATATACAGAGAGAAGTGACCTCTCTTTCTCCGAGATTGGTCGAACAACAAGTTCTAGTATTTCTATTCGACGCTACTACATATTTACAATATAACACCTTTTACGATCCCTGACATCATATACCGATAATCAGCTTCAATTTCCACATGGTATTTTCCGTCTTTATGTATGACGTTGTCAAGAAAGAATCACACCAATTCCTCTTCAATTGCTCGTATGCGATCATGTGGTAGGAGTTCATCCCGCATCTGCCACATGTAATTTAAAGAAGGGGGTCAATACATATATATATGAATGAAACTCAACACAATTGGTTACGTACTTCATATTGTTTGTCAGGGTAGCCCTGCTCAGATGTCGAGTGGTGGATGAATTCGCAAACGTAGTATCCATATAAATCATTGCCGCCTTCCTGCCAGAAGCACTTTACGAGAAATAGAATTCAACCTAACTAATAGTCAAGCATGATAAATGGTAATGATGAAACTAGAATCAATGAGAGATGCGTGGAACTAGCTAGTGAAGGAAATATGCCCTAGGGGCAATAATAAAGTTATTATTTATTTCCTTATTTCATGATAAATGTTTATTATTCATGCTAGAATTGTATTAATCGGAAACATGATACATGTGTGAATCCATAGACAAACATATAGTCACTAGTATGCCTCAACTTGACTAGCTCATTAATCAAAGATGGTTATGTTTCCTAACCATAGACATGTGTTGTCATTTGATTAATGGGATCACATCATTAGGAGAATGATGTGATTGACATGACCCATTCCGTTAGCATAGCACTTGATCGTTTGGTATGTTGCTATTGCTTTCTTCATGACTTATACATATTCCTGTAACTATGAGAGTATGCAACTCCCGTTTACCGGAGGAACACTTTGGGTGCTACCAAACGTCACAACGTAACTGGGTGATTATAAAGGAGTACTACAGGTGTCTCCAAAGGTACATGTTGGGTTGGCGTATTTTGAGATTAGGTTTTGTCACTCCGATTGTCCGAGAGGTATCTCTGGGCCCTCTCGGTAATGCACATCACTATAAGCCTTGCAAGCAATGTGACTAATGAGTTAGTTGCGGGATGATGCATTACGTAACGAGTAAAGAGACTTGCCGGTAACGAGATTGAACTAGGTATTGGATACCGACGATCGAATCTCGGGCAAGTAACATACGGATGACAAAGGGAACAACGTATGTTGTTATGCGGTTTGACCGATAAAAGATCTTCGTAGAATATGTGGGAGCCAATATGAGCATCCAGGTTCCGCTATTGGTTATTGACCGAGAATAGTTCTAGGTCATGTCTACATTGTTCTCGAACCCGTAGGGTCCGCACGCTTAAGGTTTCGATGACAGTTATATTATGAGTTTATGAGTTTTGATGTACCGAAGGAGTTCGGAGTCCCGGATGAGATCGGGGACATGACGAGGAGTCTCGAAATGGTCGAGACGTAAAGATCGATATATTGGACGACTATATTCGGAGTTTGGAAAGGTTCCGAGTGATTCGGCTTTTATCGGAGTACCGGAGAGTTACGGGAATTCGCCGGGGAGAAGTATTGGGCCATACGGGAAAGAGAGAGGGGCTGCCTAGGGCAGGCCGCGCGCCCCCCCAAGGCCTAGTCCGAATTGGACTAGGGGGAGGGGCCGCACCCCCTCCTTCCTTCCCTTCTCTCTTCCCCTTCCTTCTCTCCTACTCCTACTAGGAAAGGAGGAGTCCTACTCCCGGTGGGAGTAGGACTCCCCCCTTGGGCACGCCTCCTCCTCCTTGGCCAGCCCTCCCCTTGCTCCTTTATATACGGGGGCAGGGGGGCACCCCATGACACACAAGTTGATCTATGGATCGTTCCTTAGCCATGTGTGGTGCCCCCCTCCACCATATTCCACCTCGGTCATATCGTCGCGGAGTTTAGGTGAAGCCCTGCGCCGGTAGAGCATCATCATCGTCACCACGCCGTCGTGCTGACGGAACTCATCCCCGAGACTTTGCTGGATCGGAGTCCGGGGATCGTCATCGAGCTGAACGTGTGCTGAACTCGGAGGTGCCGTACATTTGGTACTTGGATCGGTCGGATCGTGAAGACGTACGACTACATCAACCACGTTGTCATAACGCTTCCGCTTATGGTCTACGAGGATACGTGGACTACACTCTCCCCTCTCGTTGCTGCCATCACCATGATCTTGCGTGTGCGTAGGAATTTTTTTGAAATTACTACGTTTCCCAACAGTGGTATCAGAGCCTAGGTTTTATGCGTAGATGTCATATGCACGAGTAGAACATAAGTGAGTTATGGGCGATATAAGTCATACTGCTTACCAGCATGTCATACTTTGGTTCAGCGGCATTGTGAGATGAAGCGGCCCGGACCGACATTACGCGTACGCTTACGCGAGACTGGTTTCACCGTTACGAGCACTCGTGCTTAAAGGTGGCTGGCGGGTGTCTGTCTCTCTCACTTTAGCTGAATCGAGTGTGGCTACGCCCGGTCCTTGCGAAGGTTGAAACAGCACCAACTTGACGAACTATCGTTGTGGTTTTTTTTATGCTTAGGTAAGAACGGTTCTTGCTAAAGCCCGTAGCAGCCACGTAAAATTTGCAACAACAAAGTAGAGGACGTCTAACTTGTTTTTGCAGGGCATGTTGTGATGTGATATGGTCAAGACGTGATGATATATAAGTTGTTGTATGAGATGATCATGTTTTGTTGAAGTTATCGGCAACTGGCAGAAGCCCTATGGTTGTCTCTTTGTTGCATAAGATGTAAGTGCCAAATAATTGCTTTACTTTATCGCCATGCGATAGCAATAGTTGCAAGAGCAATAGTTGGCGAGACGACCATGTGACGACACATTGATATAGATCAAGATGATGAAGATCATGGTGTCGTGCCGGTAACGATAGAGATCATGACAGTACTTTGGAGATGGAGATCAAAGGCGCAAGATGATCATGGCCATATCATGTCACATATTTTGATTGCATATGATGTTTATCTGTTATACATTTTATTCTGTTTTGTTTGACGGTAGCATTATAAGATGATCTCTCACTAATTATCAAAAAGTGTTCTCCCTGAGTTTGCACCGTTGCGAAAGTTCTTCGTGCTGAGACACCACGTGATGATCGGGTGTGATAGGCTCTACGTTCAAATACAACGGGTGCAAAACAGTTGCACACGCGGAATACTCAGGTTAACTTGCCGAGCCAAGCATATACAGATATGGCCTCGGAACACGAAGACCGAAAGGTCGAGCGTGAATCATATAGTAAATATGATCAACATAGTGATGTTCACCGTTGAAACTACTCCGTCTCACGTGATGATCGGACATGGTGTAGTTGATATGGATCATGTATTCACTTACAGGATTAGAGGGATGTCTATCTAAGTGGGAGTTCTTTAGTAATATGATTAATTGAACTTAAATTTATCATGAACTTAGTCCTGGTAGTATTTTGAAATTATGTTGTAGATCAATAGCTTGCGTTGTGGCTTTCAAATGTTTATTTTGATATGTTCCTAGAGAAAATTGTGTTGAAAGACGTTAGTAGCAATGATGCGGATTGGATCAGTGATTTGAGGTTTACCCTCATTGCTGCACAGAAGAATTATGTCCTTAATGCACCGCTAGGTGACAGACCTATTGCAGGAGCAGATGCAGACGTTATGAACGTTTGGCTAGCTCAATATGATGACTACTTGATAGTTTTGTGCACCATGCTTTATGGCTTAGAATCGGGACGTCAAAGACGTTTTGAACGTCATGGACCATATGAGATGTTCCAGGAATTGAAGTTAATATTTCAAGCAAATACCCAAGTTGAGAGATATGAAGTCTCCAACAAGTTCTATTGCTAAAAGATGGAGGAGAATCGCTCAACTAGTGAGCATGTGCTCAGATTGTCTGATTACTTCAATCGCTTGAATCAAGTGGGAGTTAATCTTCCAGATAAGATAGTGATTGACAGAATTCTCTGGTCACCATCACCAAGTTAGTAGAACTTTGTGATGAACTATAGTATGCAAGGGATGACGAAAACGATTCCGAGCTCTTCGTGATGTTGAAATCAACGAAGGTAGAAATCAAGAAAGAGCATCAAGTGTTGATGATTGACAAGACCACTAGTTTCAAGAAAAGGGCAAAGGGAAAGAAAGGGAACTTCAACTAGAATGACAAGCAAGTTTTCACTCCCACGAAGAAGCCCAAAAATGAACCAAAGCCTGAAACTGATTGCTTACACTGCAAAGGAAATGGTCACTGGAAACGGAAATACCCTGAATATTTGGTGGATAAGAAGGATGGCAAACTGAACAAGGGTATATTTGATATACAGGTTATTGATGTGTACCTTACTGGTGTTTATAGTAACCCCTGAGTATTTAATACTTGTTCGGTTGCTAAAGATTAGTAACTCAAAACAGGAGTTACAGAATAAACAGAAACTAGTTGAGGGTGAAGTGATGATGTGTGTTGGAAGTGGTTCCAAGATTGATATGATCATCATCGCACACTCCCTGTACTTTCGGGATTAGTGTTAAACCTAAATAAATGTTATTTGGCGTTTGCGTTGAACATGAATATGATTTGATCATGTTTATTGCGATACGGTTATTCATTTAAAGTCAAAGAATAATCGTTATTCTGTGTACATGAATAAAACCTTCGATGGTCATACACCCAATGAAAATAGTTTGTTGGATCTCGATCGTAGTGATACACATATTCGTTAGATTGATGCCAAAAGATGCAAAGTTAATAATGATAGTGCAACTTATTTGTGGCACTGCCATTTGGGTCATATCAGTGTAAAGCGCATGAAGAAACTCCATAAAGATGGATTTTCGAAATCACTTGGTTATGAATCATTTGATGCTTGCGAACCGTGCCTTTTGGGCAAGATGACTAAAACTCCGTTCTCCGGAAAAATGGAACGAGCTACTGACTTATTGGAAATAATACATATCGATGTATGCGATCCAATGAGTGTTGATGCTCGTGGCAAGTATCGTTATTTTCTGACCTTAACAAGATGATTTGAGTAGATATGGGTATATATACTTGATGAAACATAAGTCTGAAATAGTTGAAAGGTTCAAAGAATTTCAGAGTGAAGTGGAAAATCATCGTAACAAGAAAATAAAGTTTCTGCGATCTGATCGTGGAGATGAATATTTGAGTTACGAGTTTGGTCTTCAATTAAAACAATGTGGAATAGTTTCACAAACTCACGCCACCTGGAACACCACAATGTAATGGTGTGTCCGAAAGTCGTAATCGTACTTTACTAGATATGGTGCGATCTATGATATCTCTTATCAGTTTACCACTATCATTTTGGGGTTATGCATTAGAGACAGCTGCATTCACGTTTAATAGGGAACCATCTAAATCCGTTGAGACGACACCGTATGAACTATGGTTTAGCAGTAAACCTAAGCTGTCGTTTCTTAAAGTTTGGAGTTGCGATGCTTATATGAAAAAGGTTTTGAACTTGATAAGCTCGAACCCAAATCGGAGAAGTGCGTCTTCATAGAATACCCAAAGGAAACTGTTGGGTACACCTTCTATCACAGATCTGAAGGCAAAACATTCGTTGCCAAGAATGGATCCTTTCTAGAGAAGAAGTTTCTCTCGAAAGAAGTGAGTGGGAGGAAAGTAGAACTTGATGAGGTAACTGTACCTGCTCCCTTATTGGAAATTAGTTCATCACAGAAATCTGTTCCTGTGACTACTACACCAATTAGTGAGGAAGTTAATGATGATGATCATGAAACTTCAGATTAAGTTACTACAGAACCTCGTAGGTCTTACAGAGTAAGATCCGCACCATAGTGGTACGGTAATCCTGTTCTGGAAGTTATGTTAGTAGACCATGACGAACCTACGAACTATGAAGAAGCGATGGTGAGCCCAGATTCCGCAAAATGGCTTGAGGCCATGAGATCTGAGATAAGATCCATGTATGAAAACAAAGTATGGACTTTGATTAACTTGCCCAATGATCGGCGAGACATTGAGATTAAATGGATCTTCAAGAGGAAGACGGACGCTGATAGTGTCACTATCTACAAAGCTAGAATTATCGCAAAAGGTTTTCGACAAGTTCAAGATGTTGACTACGATGAGAGTTTTTCACTCATATCTATGCTTAAGTCTGTCTGAATCATGTTAGCAATTGCCGCATTTTATAAAATCTGGCAAATGGATAAACAAAACTGCATTCCTTAATGGTTTTCTTAAAGAAGAGTTGTATATGATGCAACCAGAAGGTTTTGTCAATCCTAAAGATGCTAACAAAGTGTGCAAGCTCCAGCAATCCATCAATGGACTGGTGCAAGTATCTCGGAGTTGGAATATACGCTTTGATGAGTTGATCAAAGCATATGGTTTTATACAGACTTTTGAAGAAGCCTGTATTTACAAGAAAGTGAGTGGGAGCTCTGTAGCATTTCTAATATTATATGTGGATGACATATTGTTCATTGGAAATGATATGGAAATTCTGGATAGCATGAAAGGATACTTGAATAAGAGTTTTTCAAAGCAAGACCTCGGTGAAGCTGCTTACACATTGAGCATCAAGATCTATATAGATAGATCAAGACGCTTGATAAGATTTTTCAATGAGTACATACCTTGATAAATTTTTGAAATAGTTCAAAATGGAACAGTCAAAGAAGGAGTTCTTGCCTGTGTTACAAGGTGTGAAGTTGAGTAAGACTCAAGACCCCACCATTGCAGAAAATAGAAAGAGAATGAAAAGTCATTCCCTATGCCTCAGTCATAGGTTCTATAAAGTATGCTATGCTGTGAACCAGACCTATTGTATACCTTGCTCTGTGTTTGGCAAAGGAATACAATTTTGATCTAATAGTAGATCACTGGACATGGGTCAAGAATATCCTTAGTGAAAACTAAGGAAATATTTCTCGATTATGGAGGTGATAAAAGAGCCCGTCGTAAAGAGTTACATTGGTGCAAGCTTTTACACTGATCCAGATGACTCTAAGTATCAATCTGGATACATATTGAAAGTGGGAGCAATTAGCTAGAGTAGCTTCGTGCAGAGCATTGTAGACATAGAATATTTGCAAAATACATATGGCTCTGAATATGACAGACCCTTTGACTAAGCTTCTCTCACGAGCAAAACATGATCACACCTTAGTACTCTTTGGGTGTTAATCACATAAGCAATGTGAACTAGATTATTGACTCTAGTAAACCCTTTGGGTGTTGGTCACATGACGATGTGAACTATGGGTGTTAATCATATATAGATATGAATATTGGTGTTAAATCACATGGCGATGTAAACTAGATTATTGACTCTAGTGCAAGTGGGAGACTGAAGGAAATATGCCCTAGAGCCAATAATAAAGTTATTATTTATTTCCTTATTTCATGATAAATGTTTATTATTCATGCTAGAATCGTATTAACCGGAAACATGATACATGTGTGAATACATAGACAAACATATAGTCACTAGTATGCCTCTACATGACTAGCTCATTAGTCAAAGATGGTTATGTTTCCTAACCATAGACATGTATTGTCATTTGATTAATGGGATCACATCATTAGGACAATGATGTGATTGACATGACCCATTCCGTTAGCATAGCACTTGATCGTTTAGTATGTTGCTATTGCTTTCTTCATGACTTATACATGTTCCTGTAACTATAAGAGTATGCAACTCCCGTTTATCGGAGGAACACTTTGGGTGCTACCAAACGTCACAACGTAACTGGGTGATTATAAAGGAGTACTACAGGTGTCTCCAAAGGTACTTGTTGGGTTGGCGTATTTCGAGATTAGGTTTTGTCACTCCGATTGTCGGAGAGGTATCTCTGGGCCCTCTCGGTAATGCACATCACTATAAGGCTTGCAAGCAATGTGACTAATGAGTTAGTTGTGGGATGATGCATTACGTAATGAGTAAAGAGACTTGCCGGTAACGATATTGAACTAGGTATTGGATACCGACGATCGAATCTCGGGCAAGTAACATACCGATGACAAAGGGAACAACATATGTTGTTATGCGGTTTGACCGATAAAGATCTTCGTAGAATATGTGGGAGCCAATATGAGCATCCAGGTTCCTCTATTGGTTATTGACCGAGAATAGTTCTAGGTCATGTCTACATTGTTCTCGAACCCGTAGGGTCCGCACGCTTAGGGTTTCGATGACAGTTATATTATGAGTTTATGAGTTTTGATGTACCGAAGGAGTTCGGAGTCCCGGATGAGATCGGGGACATGACGAGGAGTCTCAAAACGGTCGAGACGTAAAGATCGATATATTGGACGACTATATTCGGAGTTCGGAAAGGTTCCGAGTGATTCGGGTATTTATCGGAGTACCAGACAGTTACGGGAATTCGCCGGGGAGAAGTATTGGGCCTTATTGGGCCATACGGGAAAGAGAGAGGGGCTGCCTAGGGCAGGCCGCGCGCCCCCCCAAGGCCTAGTCCGAATTGGACTAGGGGGAGGGGCCGCACCCCCCCTTCCTTCCCTTCTCTCTTCCCCTTCCTTCTCTCCTACTCCTACTAGGAAAGGAGGAGTCCTACTCCCGGTGGGAGTAGGACTCCCCCGTTGGGCGCTCCTCCTCCTCCTTGGCCGGCCCTCCCCTTCCTCCTTTATATACGGGGGCAGGGGGGCACCCCATGACACACAAGTTGATCTACGGATCGTTCCTTAGCCGTGTGCGGTGCCCCCCTCCACCATATTCCACCTCGGTCATATCGTTGCGGAGTTTAGGCGAAGCCCTGCGCCGGTAGAGCATCATTATCGTCACCATGCCGTCGTGCTGACGGAACTCATCCCCGACACTTTGCTGGATCGGAGTCCGGGGATCGTCATCGAGCTGAATGTGTGCTGAACTCGGAGGTGCCGTACGTTCGGTACTTGGATCGGTCAGATCGTGAAGACGTACGACTACATCAACCACGTTGTCATAACGCTTCCGCTTACGGTCTACGAGGGTACGTGGACTACACTCTCCCCTCTGGTTGCTATGCCATCACCATGATCTTGCGTGTGCGTAGGAATTTTTTTGAAATTACTACGTTCCCTAACAGCTAGTACTATTAACTTTTGTGTGCGTAAATCACAGCTTCCTCTGCAGACCCGGAACCATTTAGGTGACTTTTTCCAAACCCTGCCAAGCAAAGAAAATGATTACTTGATATGAGGAAATGAAAGGAAGTTGCCGATATGATGCGATAATGATTGAACTTACTTCTGGAGCATTGCAGTCATGTCTACATACTCCTGGGGCTCTTTACGTCTCGAGTCTAAGGCATTTACTACTCCCCTGTCAAGCTTAATCTCTAGCAGAATAAACTGGAACTTGCGCACGCATAACTCATCAATTACATTACTTAACCTCAAGTAAGCGAAACCGAATATGCACAATACAGTAACACTCACTTGAAGTTGTAAGGAAAGATTATTTTCCCTTTGTTTTGATGTCGAAGGAACGATTTTAGCAAGTTTTCTCAGTAAGTTTGGCTCTCTCTTTTACCAACCATTCATTTACGGTATTTGGGCTAATGAACCAAATGTAATAGATTTGTCCTTGTTTGCATTCGATGATATTCAATCTGCATACTATAGTGAGGATAATTATATATACATGCAATGAAGGAGCTGAGCTAGAGACTTAATTATAGAAGTAATACTTACAGACAGTAGCAAGTCATGAGTTGTTTGTCGATGGCCTGTTGATTGAATAACTGAAATATTTCCACAAATTCAACGGGCAGCAGGTCGACTCCAATGAGGTCGTGCTCTTCTTTAATTGCTAGCAACATACTATCGGTCCCAGACTTCATGCAGGTATCCATGTACCATTCATGCAATCTTCGCATCATCATTGTTAGAGGAGGATGATCAGGTTTCACGAGAGGCTTCCCGTGCTCGTATCTGAAGATCTCTACTACCTCTAACGGTTTGAACTGTACATCACCGCCCAGGTAATCACCAAGATTGGTACCGGGTAGTCACTAGTAGAAAAAGGGCCTAATGTTTAGCCCTTTAGTCCCGGTTTGTAAATGAACTGGCACTAATGTGACCATTAGTCCCGGTTCGAACGGTTTTGCATTAGTGCCGGTTCATTTCTGACATATATATAGTCCCGTTCTATATCACAAACCGGGACTAAAGGGGTGGTGGCAGGCTGGCGTCAGGCCGCGGCCCCGCAAGCCCCTTCAGTCCCGGTTTGTGACACAAACCGGGACTAAAGAGCCAACCTATAGTCCCAGTTTGTATCACAAACCGGGACTAAAGGCGTCTAACCTTTAGTCCCGGTTGGAGAAACAAACCGGGAGTATAGGGCAATTTTCAAACTCCCCCCCCCCATTGCCTTTTCTGTTTTGAAAAGAAACCAAAAGAAAATGATAAAAACTTTGAAAATTAAAATCCTTTGAGATGTAGTTATGTTACTACATCTAGTAGTTAGGGAAATTTAAAAACATATATTTCGATATGTTTTGCAAAAAAGTGTTACGAAAAGGTAAAACGACCATATCTTTTGCATACGATGTCAAAAAAACACGCATAATATATCAAAAAAATCTGCATGAAAGGAAAAAAATATATGGTCAAATTTAAGTTTTAACTATGGTCAAACTATGGTCAAAGTACTTATTCATGAAATATTAGTGTTAATAAATAATTATTTTAGTTTTTTTAATTTTGGTCAAACTATGGTTAAACTATGGTCAAATCTGGTCAAACTGTGGTCAAACTATGGTCAAACTACTTATTCAAGAAATATTAGTGTTACTAAATAATTATTATTTTTTAGAATAATAGTATCAAACTCAAACGGTGAAACGTGTGATTTCATGCTCAAGCTAAACTCCTGAGGGTTAATAGGATTGACAGCTTACTACTGTGAAGTAAACAACAAGTGTAGACTTGGAAACAAGGGGTAATAGAACTCAGAAGTTAAGCGTGCTCAGGATGGAGTAGTGAGAGGATGGGTGACCGGCCGGGACGTTAGACAATTTGAAATGATGAAGGGACTAAATCATCAAATAATTCAGAAATTTGAAAAAATAAAAATCAATCTTTTTTAAAATAAAATCCTTTAGTCCCGGTTGGTGTTACCAACCGGTAAGGTCCCCCAGTCCACCGTGTGGGCTCATCCCACGTGGTGGGCCTTTGGCCGTGGTTCGTGTTGAACCGAGACTAAAGAGGGGGGTACCTTTAGCCCCCACCTTTAGTGCAGGTTATAGAACCGACACGAAAGGTCTTTACGAACCGGTACTAAAGGTCGTTTTTCTACTAGTGAGTAGCCCGAGATGATTACCGATGATATCGCTAGACACCTTGAGCGGGGGCTCGATTGCTTCGCCAGTTCGTGAAGCTAGGGAATTGTTTCCCCAATTCTTCGCTAATCTTGCATGACTAGAAGTACTTCCCGACCGCCGCACTTCATCATATGTCTTTTTAATACATCGCTCATAGTTGGAATCCGGCAGAGGCGGTGGTGGTCGCTTAAGGGCATGCAGAGTGCGCTTTGCTTTCACCGGATCTATTGTTTCCTTCGGAGGTGGAGGTTTCCGTGCAAAATGGTCCTGCACTTTGGCAGCACTGATGTCCGTGTTTTCCTCTTCGGTCCTCTCATATGGTAACTTTTCCGTAGCCTTGAGGTTTGGACCGTATTTGAATTTCATCCCGCCTCTGCTTGTACTGCTAGCCACAGGAGCGGTGGCGTCTTCTTCCGTCGTTGCTGATGTGGCGGAGTCCGCTGACACGCCGGAGGAGGCAAAGTACTGCCCTGACACTCCGGAGGAGGCGGAGTGCCCTGACGAGGCGGAGGAGGAGGCAGAGTGCCCTAACTCACCGAAGGAGGAGGAGGAGGCGTCCAGTTTGAAAGCTTGATGTACTCCTTTCTCCATAGATAGGTACTCCTTAAAGCATTTTCCAGATGAATCTTCCTTTCACCTATAGGCTAGTCAAGCTCCAGCTCCTCAAATCCCTCCATTATTTCATCCACTATCACAACAGCATAGCCATGTGGAATCGAACAAGAATGAAAAGTTCCCTCAGCTTGAGGAGGTATAACAGAGCTGACCGCCGCCTTCAAGGTCAGGTTCTGGCATTTGTCATTTGCTCGCAATGTTCAGCCTCCGTGATACTATCCACGGGGTAGCGAGGAGCCATGAAATCAGGCTAAACGGGCTCTGTGGAAGCCACGCTGCTTCTCCACTAAGATGGTTGGGTAGCTTCTGGAGCAGCGTCCAAGCAAGGATCCTCTAGCTTTGCTAATCTTGCAGTGAGCCTCTGCATTTCGGTTGCTTCCGCATTCCTCTTTCTCTCTCGGCTTCTATAACCACCGATGTCAGGAAACCTATGCACCCACGGAACGGAGCCTGGTGTGTCTCGTGTTCGTCCAAGGTGCTCAGGATTCTCAAGGGCCTCTGTCATCTCGTCCTTCTCTCTGTCGGGAATGAACGTCCCTTCCTGCGCTGCCTTGATTGCTTCCTGAAGCTTCTTGATGGGTATTGCAAGTTGCTCATCTGTCCAAACACACATCCCTATTTCTGGGTCCGAAGTTCCCCCAACCACGAAGAACAAAGTCCTTGAACGATCTCGCCAGTAGAATGTCGCTGGTTGGACCCCCTTAGCATGCAGGTCTTGCTCAGCTTTGTCCCACAATGGTCGGGCTTCTTAGTAGCCACCTGACTTTGTGTGATGGTGATACTTCTACTTTGCAACATTTTTCTTGTTTCTTAGTGACCTTTTCTTACCCGTCTCCGATTTCTTGTAGGCCACAAATATGGGCCAGTGATCTCTTATCTTCTCATGTCGGCCGATGAATTCTCGAGTCTTCTGTTTGTCAACAAACTTTGTGTTCAACTCTTTCTTCTAGTTCATGAATAGTTCCGCCATCTTATTAAGAGAAAATGCCTTGACATTTCGCTCTATAATTGGGTTATTTGGCTTCTCCTCAAGCGGTAGGCTGAAATCTGTCATCAGCGAGGTCCGAACATCATCTTTCTGTCTATCCTGGACATAATAAACTTCAGGGTCATCCTTATTCTTATTCCATTGCTGGATGCTGATCGGGACGCTGTTCCTAACAACTCTGCACTGATGTAGAAATGCGTCCTTGGTCCGCTTGGGAGCAATCGGTTAGCCATTTTGAGCGACTTCTGTGATCCTGAACCTTTCATCCTAGCGCAAACTTTTCTTTGGGCCTCTTCTCCTTACCTAAGTTTGGCTCGATCTGGAAGGCTAAAAGAATAGGTCACCGGAGCCGTCGTGATGATCTCCTTCCTCCGCCATTCAATCACCGGAGCCGCATGATCTCCTTCCTCCTCCATTGAAGGATTAGGGGAGCCATCATCCTCTCCTTCCTGACCATCGTTATCATTGAGAAACAACAAGAGATCACCTCCGGTGAGGATTATATCCGCAACAACTGTTCTTGTTCTAAGTCTCTTTCCATAGTTTCTGAAAATATTACAATATGGCAATATACAAACATGAAAGATGGATTACTGGAAAACATAGACCTAGCTAATCACAACAAGGAATCATATGCATATATGAGCAATGGATTAGTTGCGGATCGCCTCTCTCATGCATGTCCGACGTCTCCCCTCATCGAAGTTATCGGGGTTATACTTTCAGGAGAGGACACTTTGCAAAAAATAATCGCTATGCAAGAGACCAAACTATCCATGCATTCTACCCCATAGACCTATGCTGCCAACGATAGATCGACAATGACGCTCTTTCTTCTAGGGTTTGGGTGGTCTCGATAGTTGGTCGGGCGAGCAG
>NC_057795.1:20145507-20162936 GCF_018294505.1 Triticum aestivum
CCCCTTATGTTGAAGTTATCGGGGAGGAGTAAATTTTAACTTAGTGAGTCTTTTAGTTAACTCATTTTGAATATATGATCAATTTAACTTAGTAACTTAGTAACTTGTTAAATTTTAACTAATTTCCATGAACAAAAAAATATTCTATGAACAAAAAAACAATGGAAATATGTTCACATGAGCTAAAGATTGGTGGGATCGGCATCGGGGCAGGGAGCTACGGCCGGCGTTAGGGGCTCGGTGTTGGGGCACGGAGCGGCTGCCGCCATCTGGGGCTCGTTGTCGGGGTAGGGACCGGCGACTGGCGTCGGGGGCTCGACGTCGCGGCAGGGACAGTGTCGGGGGCGGCGAGGAGGAATTACAGAAAAAATTTGACCAAGTTTTCATACAATCAAAGAACTCTATATATCATCATCATCTATAATCACAATCAAAGAACTCTATGTATCGTCATCATCATATCATCTACATAAAAATTTAAAGAAAAAATAATCTATATATCAACATAATGAAAATTATCTAACATAATATCATCATATATATATCATCATATCATCTATATATATATATATATATCATCATTTCATCAAATTATCTAACATAATGAACTATATATCATAACATATCATCATCATCAAAGAACTATATATATATCATATCATCATTTCATCAAATAACAAATATCTTGTATATACTCCCTCCGTTCCTTAATGTGAGGTGTATTATTTTTGGCACGGTGACCAAGGCACATAATTATAGAGGTGTTAGGACAAAATTATCCTTCAAAAATTTTTGGTTAGTGGCAAGTAAATGAGTGAGTCAAGGAAAGTAAGAGATACATGCAATCGAGAGAGAGATAGTTTCCTTCCTTGATACAAGAAGAGATACAAGCAATCAGGAGAAATATACTTTCCTTTTTTCTCGAGGGCTAAAAAGGGAATTACCAGGATTTAGAAGAAATACATCTTACATTATGGAATTTTATCAAAAAAACAAATGCACCTTATATAAAGGAACGGAGGGAGTATATATATATATATATCATCAAACAACTATATATATATATATCATCAAACAACTATATGTATCATCATATATAATGAGCAGAGGGGCGGAGAGCTCACTGGGAGCGGCGATGAGGAGGCGGGCCACGTCGATGAGGGCGGCGACGTCGGGGCAAGGGCGATGGCGACGGCGACGTTAGGGCAAAGGCGCGCAGCGGCGGCGACTAGGCAGGGGCGCGCAACAACGTAGGCGCAGGGGCACGCGGCGACGGCTACGAGGCAGGGGCACGTGGCGACGGCTACGAGGCAGGGGCACGCGACGATGACTACGAGGCAGGGGCACGTGGCGACGACTACGAGGCAGGGGCGCACGACCACGTCGTGGCAAGGGCGCGTGGCGACGGCGACGAGCCAGGGGCGCGCGGTGACGGCGATGAGTAGGCAAAGCACAGTGATAGGAGAGGGGGACGACGTCGGGGCAGGGAGCAGTGGCTGGCGTCGGGGCTGGGACGGAGACGGTGATGGCGACGAGCAGCGGGTAGAGCAGCAGCCTGGCGGCGTCGGGTCGCAGGGCATCAGCGTCGGGGGGAGAATGTGAGGAATTGGGGAAAATCTGAATTGTTGGCTTATATATCCCCACCCTTTAGACCCGGCTGATGGCACCAATCGGGACCAATGCACACCTTTTCATCAGCCCAGAGTGCGGGAAGCAGAGATCTTTACTCCCGATTGGTGCCACCAACTGGGACGAAAGGTGGGCATTGGTCCCGGTTGGTACCACCAACCGGGACGAAAGGTCTGCGGCTGACACGGCGTCGGGCGGGTGGATGTTTAGTCTCATCTCGCTAGTTGAGAGGCGTCGAGAGTGGTTTATAAGTGTGGTTGTTCCAACCCTTTCGTGCTCCTCTCTTATGCTGGCATACGGGCCTAAACACACTCTCTCTACCTGTGGGCCTATTGGGCCTGCTGCGGGTCTGCATCTTGGCCCAACTAGCGGGTTGGTTTCTAGTCGTATGCAGACCATAGTGGCCTAGTAGGCGCCATTTTTGTTAATTTGTTTTCCAGTATTTTTGTTTTGTTTTTTGCTTTATTTATTTTCTTTGTTTCTACTTACAGCTAAATACTTAAGAGCTTTTGAGTGATTCTTCTTGCTTTAGGTCACAAAAATTATATACTTACTGTTAGTGCCATTAATTTTCAATTTGAATAGTTTAAATTTGAATTCTTTCAAAGTTGTGTGAGTCACTAGTTTGTGAATAACTTTACTTCAAAATAGATTTTTGAGTGATTCTTTTTCCTGCTATTTAAATGGGTGTTTTAATCAAAAACATATTTTGTTATTTTAGTTTGCTATTAAAGTTTCTAACAAAAAATACTTTACGAAAATCCTTTTTGCTATTAATATTTTGAAAAAAAATTACTTTTATAATTTTAGTTGCATAAATTTCATATAATTTTAGTTTCAAAAATACTAGAGGTTTATAAAAGCTTTTTGGTTGATTCTTTTTGTTGATGAAGTATATTATAGTTTAGTTTTAGTTGATCATAACAAAAAAATTAATTGATTATTTTTAGTTGCAGAATTTTTTTTATAGATTCTTTTTAGTCAATTCCTTTTATTATTAGAGTTTTATAAAAGCTTTTTAGTTGATTCTTTTTGCTATTGAAGAATATTATAGTTTTCTTTTAGTTGATCATAACAAAATATTTTAATTGATTCTTTTTTGTTCATTCTTTTTGCTATTAGGGCTTTATAAAAGTTTTCTAGTTCATTCTTTTTGTTATTAGTTCATTCTTTGAGCTAAATTACCCTGAAATTGAAAAGCACTACAAATGAACTTTGTAAAGGTTGAAAGTTGGCATGGTGTCATCATTTAAACCACATAAGATGTGTTGAAATGTTGAGAGGGCTACACCAAAAACTGGATGCACTTCGTGTACAAAATGGACAATCTCTTTCAAAGTATCAGGGTTTCGAACGGAAAGTCATCTGTTACAAAGGGATTTCATTTTTTGAACTTAATTGACCTCTGGAATTTTTGTGTGTTCAAAATTCACCATTCAAATCCACATCATTAATCTTGAACCCTTTCTCACTTCATTTGGTATTTTTCATGCATTTACTTAATTTTTTGAGCTAAATGCCCCTGAAATTGAAAAGCACTACAAGCAAACTTTGAAAAGTTGAGAGGGTTACGGCAAAAACTAAATGCACTTCATGTACAAAATGGACAATCTTTTTGGAAGTATCAGGGTTTCGGACGAAAACACATCTGTTATAAAGGGATTTCATTTTTTTGAACTTATTTGAACTCCAGACTTTTTGTGTGTTCAAAATGCACCATTCAAAGCCACTTTATCAACTTTGCACTCTTTCTGACTTCATTTGGTCTTTTTCATGCATTTACTAATTTTTTGAGCTAAATGACCCTGAAATTGAAAAGCACTACAAATGAACTCTGAAAAGGTTGAAAGTTGGCATGGTATCATCATTTCACCCACATAGCATGTGCTAAAAACTTGAGAGGGTTACCGCAAAAACTGGATGCGCTTCATGTACAAAATGGACAATCTCTTTCGAAGTATCAGGGTTTCGGACGAAAACTCATCTGTTACCAAGGGATTTCATTTTTTTGAACTTATTTGAACTCCAGGCATTTTGTGTGTTCAAAATGCACCATTCAAAGCCACATCATCAATTTTCAACCCTTTCTGGCTTCATTTGTTATTTTTCATGCATTTACTGATTTTTTGAGCTAAATGACCCTGAAATTGAAAAGCACTACAAATGAACTCTGAAAAGGTTGAAAGTTTGCATATATCATCATTTCACCCACAAAGCATGTGCTAAAAATTTAAGGGGGTTACGGCAAAACCTGGATGCACTTCATGTACAAAATGGACAATCTCCTTCGAAGTATCAGTGTTTCGGATGAAAACTCATCTATTACAAAAGGCATTTCATTACTTGACATGTAACTGTAGTGATATTCTAGATCAAAGGCATCATCACAATAGTTGTGCAGACAAAGTTTTCACTTTTTCTTTGCGTGTCTCCCTTACTTATTGCACCGTAACCATGGATAATCTTCATGGTTTAACAGGGTGCTTGGGTCAACCTTGACTTTGAAGGGAGGAATTTCATGAAACTTTTAATAATCTTCAACCATGTATGTTTGGGCCTCCACTCCCACGATGTCTCTTTTCCTTGAAAGAACTATGTGGCGCTTTGGCTCATCGTATATGTATTCGCTTCGTTATATTTTCTTTTGCTCGGTTTGGTAGACATGTCCTTCAAATAGAAAACCTGCGCCACATCATTGCCAGGATGAATGGTTCGTCTGTGTACCCAAGATTGTTCAGATCCACTGTTTTCATTCCCTACTGCGAGTTTACCCTGTACCATGCGTCCTCACAGATTGACCCATTTGAACCGAAACAAAGGGAGCTTAAAATCATGTCCATAGTCAAGTTCAGGTCCACTATGTAACCATAATATGTGTCCTTTTCCCTATTGGTTGCTGCATCAAAGAGGACACCACTATTTTCGTCGGTGCTCTTTTGATCTTGGGCGATCATGTGAAATGTATTCCATTTATCTCGTACCCTTTGTAAGTCAATACAGTCGAAGATGGTCCCCTAGCCAACGAGTACAGCTCATCAACTTGGCCTTTGAAATCCTTGCCTTACTTTCGACATTGATGGTTGGTCGGAAAAAATCGATGATGTCCTAAGTACACATTCTTCCTGCATTTGTTCACATATATACTTTCGGTGTCATGTAAACAGTACGTGCATGCATGGTATCCCTTGTTTGTTTGTTTGTCCTGAAAGGTTACTGAGAGCAGGCCAATCATTGATGGTAACAAACAACAACACATGTAGGTCCAATTTCTCCTAGTCGTGCTCATCCCACAAACATACACCTTTTCCATTCTACAACTGTAAAACTTCTTCAACTAATGGCCGTAGGTGCACATCAATGTCGTTGCCGGGTTGCGTAGGGCCTTGGATAATCACTGGCATCATAATGAACTTTCGCTTCATGCACAACCAAGGAGGAAGGTTATAGATACATAGAGTCGCGGGCGAGGTGCTATAATTGCTACTCTGGTCCCCAAAAGGATTAATACCATCTGCGCTTAAACCAAACCATACGTTCCTTCCGTCACCTACAAAGTCCCCCACGTTCTATCATTTTTTACACCACTGCGCCCTATCAGTGGGTGCTCTCAACTTCCCGTCTTTCTTACGGTCCTCTTTGTGCCATCACATCCACTTGGCATGCTCTTTGTTTCTAAATAGATGTTTCAACCGTGTTATTATAGGAGCATACCACGTCACCTTGGCAGGAACCCTCTTCCTCGGGCGTTCGCCCTCAACATCATCAGGCTCATCTTGTCTGATCTTATATCGCAATGCACCGCATACCGGGCATGCGTTCAAATCCTCGTACGCACCGCGGTAGAGGATGCAGTCATTAGGGCATGCATGTATCTTATGCACCACCAATCCTAGTGGGCATATAACCTTATTTGCTCCGTACGTACTGTCAGGCAATTCCTTATCCTTTGGAAGCTTCTTCTTCAATATTTTCAGTAGCTTGTCAAATCCATTGTCAGATACACCATTGTTTGCCTTCCATTGCGGCAAGTAGTACCGAGATTTGTGTTGCCATCTTTGCAATTTAGGTACAATCCTTTTTTGTGATCCTCTAGCATGCAATCGAACTTCAACTTCTCCCTTTCACTTTGGTATTGTCTCTTTGCATCAACAATGACCCGGCGAAGATCATCATCGGGCACATCACCTTGTTCCTCTTGATCTTCAGCTCCCCCCATTGCAGCATCACCGTATTCAGTGGGCAGATAGTTGTAATCATCCTCTTCTTGTTCGTTGTCTTTCATCATAACCCCTCTTTCTCTGTGCTTGGTCCAAACATTATAGTTTGGCATGAAACAAATCTCAAGCAAGCAGATGTGAAGGGTTTTCGACTCAGAGTAAGACTTCATATTCCCACAGATAGGGCATGGACAACACATAAATCCATTCTGATTCTTTGCCTTAGTCACTTCGAGAAAATTATGCATGCCCTTAATGTACTCGGAGGTGCGTCTGTCACCGTACATCCATTGCCGGTCATCTGCGTGCATTATATATAATTAAGTGTGTCAAAAACCATTACAGAACATCACGAATAGAGGAGTGACCAAATTAATAGAAGTTCATCATCATAGTAAAACCAAATTACAGTAGTGATCAAATGTTCTTACTAAAAAATAAATACATAAAGTTCATACATAGTTCTATTGAACAACATATAAATCTGTAGAGCATCTAACTAAAACATACATTAAAACTATGTAAAACATTTATATGCAACAGCAAATGCGATCATAATCACAAGTAAGGTAACAATCGATCCAATGGCATAATGATACGAAGCCTCAGTATGAATGGCATATTTTCTAATCTTTCTAATCTTCAAGCGCATTGCATCCATCTTGATCGTGTGATCATCGATGACATCCGCAACGTGCAACTCCAATTTCATCATCTCTTCCTTAATTTTTTTCAATTTTTTCTTCAAGTAATTATTTTCTTTCTCAACTAAATTTAGCCTCTCGAGAAGAGGATCGGTTGGAATTTCGGGTTGACATACCTCCAAGATAAAAACATCTATGTCAAGTTGGTCAGCATAATTATCATATACAGTAAATGTAACAGATAGTTATAAAAGATAATATATACCACATCCGAATCATAGACATGACGAGGGCCGATGGGTGCGGATACCAAAACCATCGCACTATATAATAACAAACAATAATAAAAGTAAGAAAATTATACAAGTATCTATCTAAATCATACAAGTAAGAATTTTTCTTTTTTTAAAAAGAAGATAAGAACAAGAGGCTCACCACAGTGATGCTGGCAACGAGATTGGCACAGGCGGTCTACCATAGTGAGGACGGGGACGGGACATGACGGATCACCAAACCTAGACAAATCTTGAGGAAAATGGAGTTTGACAAGGAGCTTGGGGAGGAGAAAGCTTAAGTGTGGCTCGGGAATTTCATCAAACACGTCATGTGCATAGGAGGTGAGTTAGAGCAACACACACCTCTCCCAGAGCCGGCCAAAAAAACAGAGCAGTGAGCGGACAGGGGTATATATAGGCATCTCTTTAGTCCCGGTTGGTGGCTAGAGCCGGGACAGAAGACTGATATTTGGTCCCGGTTCCATCCACCAACCGGGACTAAAGATGCTGGCCCATGAGCGAGTCCCATTTGTCCCTGTTCGTGTCTGGAACGGGACCAAAAATGTCAGACGAACTGGGACCAATGGTTCCCGAGGCCCGGCCGGCGCCCTGGCCTCATGAACTCGAACTGATGTACCCTTCGGTCCCAGTTCGTGAGTGAACCGGGATTAATGCCCTTATCCTGACCTCAACCAAAGCCCTGTTTTCTACTAGTGGATTATCCTCAAAAAAAAATATCTGATCAGATTTGTTGAGTTATAACGTGAGCAACTTTTGTACATGCTCATGTGTATGATGTGCCTACTGTTCTAACTACCGGACCTAATAATCTTTACTTCTAAAACGGACTTAGTAGCTTCCCGTCCACAGTTAACTTTTGCTTCACCTTCCACCATTATTTATTTCATTTGGGTTTTTTCGCCTCACCTCCCACAACTCCCTTCCACTAGATTTTTCTCCCTCCCACTTTATCTTTGGAAACCAAGTAATTCATGTATGGTAACCAATCTTTTATTTGGTAGTACAAACACAATCAATACAAATACAATCACTACGCTTATGGTAATCAATATCTTGTTTGATAACGCAAGAGTAACTTTGGAGAGTAATCAATCTCCTTTTTGTTGTCAATCAATTTCTTTATATTAAGCTTTGTAATCGACCTCCTTTTCTTCCCGGGCAGTACATAGATCATTCGTCGAGTAGCTCATCCCACCAATCGAAGAGATCCCACTCAGATTCTTTTTCCTATTGACAAAGCGTACCTCTTGTTCCCGGTTTCACTTTGTTTTTTTTTATCTTGTTGTCTCCACATCAGCGCGCAACGCCCAAACCACATCCTTGGCCGCAGCCGCAGAGCACATGACCCTCGCCCTAGCTCCACACTTTCTTCCTTCTTAACCGGCGATTTAGGGGTTTGATGATTTACCCCAGCATTGTCTCAATGGCTAATGGCCAGGCCCACCCGTCAATCTCGAGGGGGGTGGGGGGGGGGGGGCAAATCATCAAAGTTAGAAGTAAAGTGTGGGTTAAGATCGAATTTTTCGGTTCGACCTGTCACAGCTCGCCCATTCCCCTTCCAAGCTAGGACCAATCTTCTTGGTCCCCGCATTATCCTATCCTCCCTCTATGGCATCCGCCATGGCGCGCTCCACATTGTCGATATCCAGGTTTCAATGAGGCAGCGATTTCAAGCGTTGGGACTATAGATCTAGGCCTTCTGGCGCCGCAATTATATGCTGCCCGTCGGCTCTGGCGGCAACAAATCACGATGGCTGTGGCGAGCGTGCGTTCAATGAAGCAGATGTAGTCCTAATCCTTTCCTTCGAAGTCATCCTCCTATCCCATTCGTGGAGCCCTCACAACCTCTACCTCCTCCGCCATCGAGCTCTGCCGCCCGGTTTCGTATCTCTCATTTTTGCTTTGTTGCATTATTGAATTGGTTATGAATTTGTACTATTTGATCGATGCAAATGGACTTGCATGAATATGAGGGTTTTGAAATAAGGAGTGTGGTTATCTAGTGGTACTTTTGAGGGGTTGTCATGTGCTCTCTGAGGTCACGCGCCTTAAAAGGCAGATCAACAAAACTTTATGCTATTTGCTGGTCAAAAAAAAAACTTCGGTCTAATATGACTTTGCTATTTGTTGGTGTGTTTATATATGCTTGCATTATTGTTGATTGTGTGCATCCTAGCTATATAAAGGCTACATGTGTGCTCATTTGTTTGTACCCACTTGATGATTGATCTTGAGCTTACAAAATCCAACCTTTATCGAAAACAGTAAATTACCAATTGTACTGTTAATTTTGGGAAAAAGCTGGTAGGCCAAAGTGAGATATTGTGAACAAAAATTACTCTTTGCTATTATGTACCTCGCCATGGTAACATACCGGCGATAAAAAAATACACCTAGAATACCTCGATAACAAGTTTTTAACATTGTTCTTAAATTATAAGTGATACAAACAATTATACCAGCATCATAATTATAATAAATGGTACAAATAATGATACATGCATTGTTTTGTTTACAAAGTCCATTGTTGGAATAAATAATACAAACAATTATATGTGCCAAACTCACACATATTATCAATAGTATCCAGCATAGCCATAGAATGTCATGGTTACTATTTGGTAAATTTGAGAGCCCAAAAGTTTCCAAAAATGTAAGAGGACTGGAAGGTGCCGCTAAAACCTGATTCCCTAGCCAGCTTAATAAACTCTTGCTCAGTTCTCTCCTTCCCTCCCTCGGAGTTATTTAACATCATCACATCGAGAATCTAGAGATTCTGTGCTGCCATTGTCACCTCTGGAGTTGCCGGCAAGACAAACTCAACAGCGGTCAGCCGCCCCTTGTCTGACAAAGCTTGATGGCAATTTTTTAGAACCTTTATGCAGTCATTGTCATCCAAAATATGGAGTACCGTCTGTATGTACATTCAAGAAATATTCAGTATCTAGAATATGTTATGTAACATTAAACCTACTTTGCTCAAAGTGTAGGTTTAAGTCTGCTTTGCATTCTCAAATATTTAGGGCATTTATTTAGCACAACAAAATGTTCTTTGTTTGTCACCACGAAAACATTGCAGGTTCACTATTGTAGACGGACGTTCAATTTAATTTTGGCATGTTTGAATTGTTGAGTTGTGGTTCGTTTTGCTTTGTTGCAGTGTTTCTATATGATCGATGTGCATGAATTTCCACGGAATTGAGGGTTTTGATATGAGGATTCTGATTGTCCCGCAGGACTTTTGAGGGGTTGTCTGGCACTGTCCAGCATTGCACCGCGGAGAAAATCTTGGTAAGAGAAACATGGAGTTCAATTACTTCTGCACAAGGCCAGCCACCTTGATTGCTTGGACCCTAGATAAATACTTGTTAGCTATAATCTTGACTTAGCGGTGCGTGGGTGGCGGCCGAGCTGTTATGCTGCTGCATGCATGGTTGTTAGCTGCACAGCCCGGTCTTCTTGATCGTAGAGAGATTCCAGTGAGTAGTTGGTGCATGTGTTAGTGGTCTAATGTGGTGGCTGGTTAGGCTAGTGCGTGCGTGTGTGGCGGGCCGCGTGTGTACTAGTACTTAAGAGCATCTCTAGCAGACCCCTTCAACCGCAAAACTGAACGCGGCTGAGTAGACCCCTTAAATTTAGACTGTAAAAACGAATATTCACATATATTCTTCTCCACTTCTTCTTCCTCTCGCCCGTGTCCACGGCTAGCTAGCTTGCTCCTACGAAGCCGATAGACAAATATGAAATACGATGCCGCCGGCCTCCCGAACGACTCGCACTAAGCGCCCCAGCGTCAAAACGTCGCCTTCGCTGCTTGAATCAGTCGAGAAGCTGGCTAGCGTCGGCGTGGAATGGATCCACGAGCTAGCTAGCTGGCTGGGTAATCGATCGACCCAGGAGCTGGCTAGTTAGCTCCCGTCGGCGTGGCCAATCGATCCAGCCCGTGGCCAACGGATTACGTATCCGCCGCATCTCGCATCGATTCAGCTGGAGACGGGCCGCAGGCGCGGCGGCCGGGCGGCGGTGAGCTTCAACTTGTTGGCGCGGGCTGAGATTTCCTAACTGCCAACGTTGACCGCTATTCAGTGCCCTGGCAAAATTGCCTCGAAACTGAAGATATGAGGATCTCGCGTTTGTGTTCACGGGGCCCGTAAATTTTTTTTACGGGTCGGACGATTTTAAAGGATCTGTTCGGTCCATTTTTCCAACTGAAACGGTAAAAAAAACGGTTATTTTGCGGGTTCGACTACTTATTGTTAGCTTAATCTTGATCATTTGTATCTGCATATTAGTTTTAGCCATGCATGTAGCATAGGTTAGGGAGTCCTTGTCCGGCGACGTCTCCGGCGAGCATGCAAGGAAGGCGAGGTGCTAGCTACCGTGTGATGCGGCGTGCAAGGTGTGATGCCGTGGTGCTCTGGGATGCAGCGCTGCCGTGAGAAGCGGCGAGCAGGCGTGTGACGGATGGAATGGCTGGACAAAACAGTAGAGAAAATGGGTAAGGCGTCCTAGTTTGTTAGGATGGCTGAGTCGTTAGTCACGTGGCCGTTGAGGAGGCTACCAAGGTGCTGAACTGGCCGAGTGATTCGGTCAAGCAGCTAGTGATTAGCATCATGCATGGGTTAGTTGGTTAGTGGCCGGGTAGGACGGTCAGCCTAGTGGGTGTGTGCGTGAGTTAGTGGCTTGGTGTGGAGTCATTTGTACAGACTATTTAAGTTGATCAGATGAATGGAAGAGAAAAGGCCGAGAGGGCTGTGAAGAAAAGATGTAGCCAGTGTATTCATCAAGGAGAGAGCGCCCGGGCAAAGCTAGAGGCTGGTCTTCTCCTTGGTGTATGCGTGCGTGTGCGTGTAGTGTTTTCACCATGTGTGTGTGTTCTTGAGAGGAAGTACAAGAGAAATGATACAGATTGAGGGAAGAGAAAGCTGTGCGAGGCAGCCAAGAGGAAGAAGAAGCGGCGCTGCGAGGAGGCGGCGCCAACACTTATACGGGGTTTGCTAGAGATGCTCTAAGAGTTGTGCCTGTGTGCCGAGGGGGCAGAGCAAAGAGTAACTCGGAGAAACATTGTAATCTCCGGTGGTGTCTCTCGCGTGTGTGTGCTCACCATGAGGAATAGAAGCTGGAGTTAGCCTCATTGGAACTATCTCACCGGAGATCACAATTATCTCACAGGAAAGCATAGACGAAAGAAGTCAACAATAGAAAATGATACAAATATGATCTCAATGTACAGTTGCAACATCCATGCAAACAAAGAGAATACAGTTGCATTACAAAAACAAGGAAACACAAAAGAGTTGAGTGATGGGTGTTTGGTTTTGCTGGACAACAACATTTTTTTACCTGATCCCTAATGAACTGGTCAGAGAAAGATTGTCGCCGATGCTTTTTCTAGTAGAAACTAATCCATTGAACTGAGGAAACTGATGGTATTCCTACTGAGTTGAAAGTTCCGCGGGTACGTACGCACAGCACGTACACACATGTGTGTTGATCATTTGATCTATAGGCTTTAGTACTTAAAGTTAAATCGTTGAGTTTACGGGACGCTAATGATGGTGCGTACGTCTAGGAGATAAGAATAAGCAATTTGTGTATACGCTAACAAACAAAAGTACAGCCCTTCCAATTAAGATATGCATTCCCAGGCGTTCTATTTGGTAGGCCGACTTGGATGATGATGCCTGGAAAGGACACTCCAGGCCGGGAGGCAACCCAAACAGTCAGATAGGCCTCAAAGATTATAACAAGTATAATTCCTTGAGAATATTACAATGAAGTGGTTGAATGTTGAATTATTAATTGATGCAATTTAATAATACAATATAGGATAATCCACTACATTGACACTCATTCGGGATTGGTACATAAGTTGGGCATGTGGTTTTAGGTCTTCAAGTTGAGTGATGAAACATGTGTTATAGTATGTTGTAAAGTCTGTATTTTTAGATTCATCATCGAATGATGCGAAACTACTAATTTTATGCAATTTACACATATTTCGCTAGTCAAACTGAATGCCTAAAAACCCGTGCCTGGCTTATATTCCCATGGAGGATGTTATATATGATGTACGCGATGTTTTGCATATATAATATATAGTATTCTTCATTGTACTATATTCACTAATGCTTATCTGGACACAATCTCCTCCAATTTTGAGAAAATACGTGGTATGTGTTATTGTTTTCATTTGCTCCATTTTTCATCCCCAGGGGTGAACTTTGCATGGAGTCTCCATGAGTACTATATTCAACTAATTATTTTGTTTTATATCCGTATACTGCGTTCCCCACCAAATGAAGTTTAGGTGAACCCAGGAAGAGTGTGGAAGTATGGCAGAAACTGAAACACAGAAAAGCGCGCGCGCACACACACACAGAGAGATATTTATGCATGCAAAAATGCTTCCTAGAACTCGCACGCAAAGCTTAAGCATAGATGAAAATAGGAGAGTGGGAGATAGAAAGAGTTTGTTAGCAGCCCACGCCAACTCCTGGTCCTTCTGCATAGGTTCAAACATTTTCGGTGCACATTGGAGAGCCCACTACAAGCAGAGTGCCCAATGTATCCGAAAACACCAGCATGAGGAGACCGTGACACTTTCATGATGATCGTCGCAATGTCCCTTTGGATGCGAAAGAAGTCATCTCTAAGTTTATAATCCGCTTCTCCATGAGATTCTAGCCACTTGTGGATATGATCATCATTTCTTCTTCTCATGCGAAGCTTTTGGTGATCCGTGTTGAACTGAATCATGAGATGAACGATGTAGAATCCATCCTTTTTGCTTGGTTTTGGGACATGGATGCAGGAGAAATTAGTTTTATGCGCGAAACCCATCTTCTTGTTCCTTTGTTTCCTGATCTGCATGTGGCCACCTCTAATGCTGAAGCCTTGGAGAGCATCATCTAGAATATTCATTATATGGGTGTAGTCTTTTTTCTCGTAGTCTCTGGAAGGGTCAAAATAGACGGCGTGGGAGACTTGCGGGTAAAGAACGATAAGGACGGCGCGCCCGTTGCTGCGGGGAAAAGACACCTCAAATTATTCCCCATATGAGAGAGAAGGAATGATTGAAATGTAAGAAGGGGTTGTCCGGAACTGACTTACTTTGGATGATAAGGCACGATGACAATTTCCCGGTCCTTATTCTGTACCATAAAGTTTTGGAGGTACTCCCTAGCAGTTTCATGCTCAAAGTCGCCGAGACTCAAGAAAGACTCATGCATGTAGTACGGATCCGCCACACAGATTTGCGAGACTTCTTCACTCTTCATGACGGAGCTCATATTTAGCGCAAAAAGGCGGACGATTGTAAAATCGAGCCGCCTTGTCAGAAACATCTCAAAGATATGGTCAAACCGCAGGAAGAACACATCCGCGGGTCGTGTCTCGACATAGCACTTCCCCTCAGGCACATGAGCCGCGTATGTCGGATATCCTGGATCCTTTGAGGCTAGTAGGCTTTTCTCAGTCGACACCACATGGTCATGCAGTCTCCTGAAATCCCCTGATAGTGCCTCCAGCGGTTTCGGCGGTAGCATCGGCTCGCCCGTGAGATGGAACATGGCCGCACCTTTCATGGGTACACGCTCTTCAGAATGCATCGTCTGGCTGCTTTGTGCTCTGGATTGTTTGGAGGCAGTTATCTTCCTCGATCTCTTCCTCTCCTTTTTCTTGGGCACACCTTCCAGACCCTTCCTTAACCCCTGGCCCAGGGTTCCCGGGCTAAGAACTGTACGAACCCCGGCTAGTTGCGCCTGTGTTGAGGCGACATCTTCAGGCGTGTCCTGTGAGGAATTCATGAAGAGAGACTTTTTGCAAATCCTTCCAACGACCTTCCTGCCCGGGCATATCATGCATATCCTCATTAGCATGCTGATAGCCCGATTCGTCATATGGTTGACTCATTATATCTATGTCACAGTCATACGCGTTTGTATTGAGGAAACCCATAGGGTCGACCTCCGTCTCATCATCCATTCTCTGTTCTACAGGACCGATTACATCAGCCAGTACTATTGCACCCCCTTCATCATGTCATCCGCCGCTCTCACCCGGCCATATAGGAGGTGGTAATTGCGTAGGCGGGGTGATGGTCTCCGGACATGCTTGTTGATGTGTGGTTATTGGTGTGCTCTCGGCCGGCTCCAGACGAATAAGATTCTTCGGCCATAGCAGCACCCAACCCTTGCAGCTTCCAATCTGCGGCGGGGTCTCATCGTCCTCTCCCAGATGCTATACTGGAGGAGGCAAAGCCTTGTGCCCCGATTTGACACTAGACAAGCTAACCCTAAAGTGTCCAGCGGGGATCGGCTGGTTGTGGAACGTGGGTTTCAAGGGGTTCAATATCATCCCCTTTCCCATGTCGACCTTCTGGCCTTTTATCAAGTAGAGTATGGTGCACGGGGTTTCTTCACCCTGCAAACACATATGTCTGTGGCGTAAAACATCCGAAAGGCAACGAAAATGGAATATTCTATATATATATATGTATATGTTGGTGCGACATGTAATTACCGTGACGGCGTCGAGCTCAGCCAAAGACGAAGGCCCACCTAGCGCGCCAGAGACTGAGGACGGGCTTCTATGAGCGGGAGCGACCGCGAGAGGAGGCCCGGTTGCATGAGCAAGTGATGGTGTGGTGTTGTTGTTGTTCATGGAGTTGCTCCCGACGAAACTAGGCATCGGGAAATCATGTACCATTTTGTCTGCATTTTCTTTCGTCCAGTTAATGATAGCTGGAACCAAGTTAGTAGCGAAATCATTTCTGCAGGCAGTTACAGCTGCATTGACTGCCTGCTGTAGCAACTCATTTTTCTCCTCGGTTGTTTTTTCCGCGTCCTCAGCTGCTTTTTTCTCGAGCACAAGCTTCACCTTCACGTCGATATCCGAATGACTAAACTTCTTTTTCTGCTTCTTGGCCTCCGGGCCCTTGTTGTAAAACACCTTCCACGTGGCGCTGTCTCCAGCGCCGTGCACACGACCATGTTGCGGCCGCTGGCCCAAAGGGAGCCCCTTAAGTTCGTTCAAGGCCCGGTTGAGAGGGGTGTCCCATTTGGGCCTCATCGGAGAAGTAGGGCTTCCGGCTGCAAGCTGGTGATGCTTCTCCAGTAGTCTAATCAATTTCCTCGTGATCTGGTCTGTGTAATAAAACCTTTTTCGCCTTGTCCCACTTGTAGCGGGCCCTGATGGAGTCACACTCCAAGGGGTTGGTGAACTTCGCGAAGTGGTCTGGGAGACCCGCGGCTTCACGTTCCGCGTCTTCCTTATCCCATATGGGTCTTTTACCGAGGTAGCCACGGATTCCGAGGTGATGCTTCCCCGTGTTCCTTTGCTGAAGGCTCTTGAATTTGGCAGCCTTAGCCTTGGCTGCCTCGGTAGCGCAAGTGTCCTTGAACTTTTCGAACTCCTCTTCTTTAAGTGTCGGGTTTTCCTCCAGAATCTTGGACAGGGGTTCCTCAGCCTCAATACCTCGTTTCACCCTCCCTTTCCAGGAGGCCAAATCATTGCTGAACATGCCCATGGCGTGATTGTTAATCTTTTTCATCTTCAGATCATCCCACGGGTGTTCTATGTTATCATCCTGGTCGGGGAACTTGAATCTCTTGTGCAACTTCGTTAGGAGCAACTGCGTCAAATGTTCTTTACTCCTTAAGTCAACGTCATTGATGCTCGCGCATTCCCGTAGGATGCATCCTACTTGGTTCCCATAGCACTTGCGAGGTTCTTCCAGCTCTAATGGCTCAAGCTTGCCAGGTTCCATCTTTGTGATCACAAGTCGTCCAATCCCTAGTTTGTTAGGTTTTCGTATCCTCTGCTTCTTATGCTTCCTCTTTTCGGTAGCGGCATCGGCGCTGGTACCTTCCCCGCCGGTCTCGGTGCCGCCATCGGTGTCGGCGTCGTCGGTGTCGATGTCGGCGTCAGTACCATCATCGAGGCCGATCTGCAAACCTTGCTTAGCAGTCAAATAGTCGAGGTACACTTGTTCACCCTCATAATCCATCTCATCTGCATCTTGGTCAGAAGGCCCAGTTTCTTCGTTGTTCTACATGTTTCCTATGATTAAGTGTCCTCGTTTATTTCTAAAAGTATGAAAAAAAATGAGAAATGACATAAAAAAGAAATCTATGTGCCAGCACTCGATATGCCAACTATCTAGCACAAATCATGCCAAAATTCACGGCAAATTTCGGCATGACCTTTGCTAAAAAATGGACATATCGAGTGCATGAAATTCACCGGAACGGAAATGAATCAACATTCCGGCGTAACATATGCCACTCGGATCATTTACCAAAATTGAACCAAAACATCACATGTCCAAATGACATGTTCAAATTCCAAATTTGACATGTCCAAAACATGACATATCCACATATCACATGTCCAGTTCAAATTTGCATATAAATTCAGCCTACCTAAATTTGCTTTGACAAGGGATGTTGATTTGGAAAATTGCTTAAATCCTGCCTTTTCTTTTAACTACAATTGCTTAACCCTAAATTTCTGTCCTATTTTAAAACCTAACTAAATTCATAACTAAATAGATAACCTAATTAACATACTGCCCTAACTAAAACATAAGTAAATTAACCGAAGAACCCTAGCTAGCAGAGAGAGGGGAGGGGGGGTTTACA
>NC_057795.1:20163264-20179573 GCF_018294505.1 Triticum aestivum
CAGCTCGGGGGCGAGCGCCGGGTTCAGAGGCGAGGGCAGGGTCGGGGGGGGAGCGTCGGGGCGCGGCGGTGCGACGGGGGAAGAGAGAGTGGGGATTTGGGGGAAAAGAGGCGGGATGAAGTAGGGAGAGTGATAATTTTGGGTTAAGTGGACGTAGCAGTAGTGCGTTTAGACAAAATGCGCTGCTACTAACTTCACTAGCTGTAGAGGTTTAGACCAAACGCGCTACTACTACCTTAACTAGCTGTAGTGGTTTTCTAAGGAAATCGCTACTGCTAGCTTGACTATAGCTCTTTTCAGAAAACTGCTACTACTATAACCAATTTTCCTTTTTTTTCCTTTATTTTCTCCCACTTTTATTTCCCGAGAGCAGTGAACGAAGGGAAGGCGATATATATTGCATCATTCGACGGTTAAATATGTATACAAAATAGGAACAGATGTATTAAATCATTGGACCCATGCATAATAATGGCTAAGTGTGTATACAAAATAGGAACATATATATATGTTACATCATTTGATCGATAACATATGGTTCCTCAGTGTTGACGTTTTCGTTTTTGAGTCAGCTTCTTTCCCTTCTTGTTCGTTGAAGAATAATTGAGCCCCTCATTGTGACTTTGCCTTTTCGATGGTGTACGATTTTTCTTAGGTAATGTAGTATTGATTCTTCTTTTGACGTATACTTCATCATCATCGTATCTTCCCTCATTGGGTTGCCGTACTGATCATAGTCTTCCTCGTTGGCGACTCCATCCATTCCATTGTGTCACGTGCTTAGCGTGTACCCATGGCTCGTTTTTTGCAATAGCGTTCACGGTAGCGCTCTTGGCATCGGTTATAGTCATGGTAGTGAAAATCCGGTTTTCTCTTTCGACATTCTTAGACCATCTGACACGGAACATCGTCGTGTTGTGCAGTCCAGAGTAGTCAAGCTCCCAGATCTCCTTGACCCTTCCATAAAATCGTTCAGTTGCGCCATTGTCGCTGCCGATCATGCATTCCATCGTCACCCCTGAGTTCTGATCATCACTGTCCATATCTTTGGCCTCCGTGTAGAACGTGTATCCGTTCATATCATATGCCTGATAGGTTACGAGGTTGGGGGAGGGGCCATGTGCTAAGGCGTATATGAGCAATCCGTCCTTAGAGCCCTCCTCCAGGGGATTAGCAATAATATGCTCTTTGAACCAATGCAGGAAAGTGAAGTTGTGCTCTTTAGTAACTTCGGCGTCCGTCCTGCATACCCCCGGTCACGATACTTCTTTGCGATAATTTCTTTGTGTAGTGCCACGAAAGGATCTACCTCGTCTAGGTGTTGTAGAACTACCAAGTTTGCTCTGTCAAAGTCGTTGCACCGATCTGAGTATGCCACGTGCAATTCACTGCGACCGTTGCAGTGACCTTCTCCTTCGAGCCTCTGATCATGCTTGTTAATGGGCAAACCAACACTAACACAAGGCAGCTGGTCTGTGCCATATAGAAAATTCTCACAGAAAGAGATGTACTCTTGTGTCACATAGCCCTGGACGATGCTTCCATCCGGACGGGACATGTTACAAACGAATCCTTTGATGATCCCATTCATCCTCTCAAACGGCATCATGTTGTGCAGGAATGACGGCCCCAGGTCTATTATGTCATCCACAATATGGACACACAGATGCACCATCAGGTCAAAGAACGCGGGCGGGAAGTACATCTCAAGCTCATTCAGTATCACAACGATCTCTTCTTGTAGCCTTCGGAGCTGCTTCACACTGATCGACTTTCGAGAGATGACGTCAAAAAAGTTGCAGAGACCAATAAGCGTGTCATGGACGTGCTTGTCCATTAACCCTCTAAGGGCAATAGGTAGTATTTGCGTCATCATCACATGACAGTCATGGGACTTCATCCCGCTGAACCTTTTCTTGTCCGTGTCCAGATATCTGCTTATCTTGCCACAGTCACCGGAACTAACTTTGATTCCGTAAGGCACTTAAAGAATTGATCGATCTCAGCCTGACTTAAGGTGAAGCAAGAAGGGGGGCAATAATCCTCTTTCTTTATTTTCTTGCCCTTCTTCTCCCGTGCCTCTGTCTCCGTCTCTGTCTCATCTGACATTTTATGGGGCGGCATGTGCAGATCTTCCCTGATATTCAAATCTTGCAAGTCTTTTCTTGCCTTCGTCCCATCCTTGGTCTTATTCGGCATGTTCATCAATGTCGCGAGCAAGCTCTCAAGGACATTCTTACAGATATGCATTTGATCAAGGCAATGAGATGTATCGAGTTTGTGCCAATACTCCAAGTCCCAGAACACAGACCTCGTCTTCCATACCTTCAGCAGCGGCTCCGGCGCCTTTCTCATCGTCTTTCACGGCGGGGGGCACTCCTTCCAAATTTTCAACAGCTCATCGATTTTGGCACCGCTCCACTTACATGGAGGTCCTCGATGCTCAGAGTGAACATTGAATAGATCTCCACGGTTTCTCCATGGGTCGTCCTGTTCCAGCCATCTTCGATGCCCCATGTACACGATTTTCCCAGACCCGCCATCTTTCCTTGACGTTAGCTGCTGAAACGTCATATCATCCATGCATCGCATGCATCCGCAATATCCATGGCACACCTGGCCTGCCATATATCCGTAACCGAGATAGTCCTGCACTGTCGTGATCAGCGCGGCTCTCATGTTGAAATACTCGCCTTTGCTGGCGTCCCATGTCTTGGCTGGTGTTTTCCATAACGTGTCTAACTCCTCTTGAAGTAGCCCAAGATACAAATTAATATTATTTCCTGGTTGTTTCGGCCCTTGAATAAGCATGCTCATGTGAATGTACTTTGATTTCATGCACAACCAGGGGGGAGGTTGTACATCCATACAAACACGGGCCATGTGCTATGGTTGGTGTTCTGGTCGCCAAACGGATTCATGCCATTGGTACACGCGCCGAGCACGATATTCCTTGCATCACATTCAAAATACCAATATAATATGTTCAAAGCTCTCCACTAGCTTCCATCCTTGACGTGTCTCAGCTTCGGATCATCTCCATCATCGAGCTTCTTCCTCTCCGTGTGCCAGCGCATTAGCTTTGCTTCCTTGGGATCTACAAAATACCTCTGGAGACGGGGAGTGATCGGTAAGTACCATACAACTTTCTGGGGACATTTCTGCCCGGCCTTCTTGTATCGAGAAGCATTGCACACCGGACAACTTGTTTTTTCCGCGTGCTCCTTCTGATAAATTATGAAATCGTTGATGCATGCATGGTATCTAACGTGTGGCAGATCAAGAGGGCACACGATCTTCTTGGCCTCATTAACACTACTAGGACATAGATTACCCGCGGGAAGAACATCCTTTAGGTACTTGAGATGCTCATCGAGGCTAGTGTCGGTCCATTTGTTTTTAGCCTTCGTCTTCAGGAGTTGGAGCGTGAAACTCAAGCGGGTCACCTCAGGATTGCAACCATCATACAATGGAGTGTTCGAGTCTACCACCAATTGCTCCAGCTTAGCCTCCTCTCTAGAAGCAGCTCTCTCAGTACTCGTCTCCTTGCGAAGCAATGCTTGAACATGAGGGTCCCACATGATTGAACTTAGTACCGACGAACTCTGCTGCGTGGAGTCCATGTTGTTCTCTCCGCCGCCATGTCCAGCCCCTTCTCCTCCGCCATGTCCGGCCCCTTCTCCGCTGCCATGTCCGGCCTCTTTGCCGCCGCCATTATCGATCATCTCTTCGTCTTGCCCCGTGTCATCATTGCCTGCCCCATCGGCATTGTCAACATCGTCATCCTCGTCTTCAATTATCTACCGAGTATAGCCATCCATGAAACCAGTCATGAGCAGGTGCGCTCCGACACGACCATCGTCATGGGGGTCAAGCCAAACTATTCCTTTGCATTTTCGACACGGACATAAAACCTCTGTCCGGTTATTTTCTTTCATGTCCTGCACCGCCGACCGCAACCACCTGTCCACCATCGTTCCACTGACTATCGTCAACTCTGCACGGTAATAATAAACAAATTGATTATAAAAATGCGTGCATGCATCAAAGTCATACAAAAATTCGGCATGACCTTCCTTAAAAATAGGACATATATAGATCTAGAGTTTGCCCGGAATTCGCCAAAACGGAAATAAATCGACATTTCGGCAAAACATAGGCAACTCAAAAGCACAATTTGTCGTCAACTCATGCCACACACACAATTTCCATAAACATATCACACACACATAAACATATTTCTATTTTGCAAAAGCATGAAATTTTAATCACCTCTATCTCGAGATCGAGCACATGGTGATGAGATGATGATGTAGGGAGATCAAAAGTACATAAAGCTCTTCTTGACAAAGGTAGATCTAGTTAGGGAGCAAATAGGTCACTTAACTAAATGCTACATCTACCTAGCTACCTTATCTGGGAGGAGACAACTTCAACTAGTGGAGGGGGAAGGAAAAAGAGAAAGGAGATGCATTAATGGAGATGGTGTAGTTAGGTAGGAGTAATGAAGAGAGAGAAAGGTAGGTAGAAGAGGGAGAGTAATGGGGGAGAAGTGTTGAGGAAGAAGAAGAGTGAGAGTGGGAGGAAGTAGGAGGTAGGGGAAAGGGAAGATAGGAGGGGGAGGGGAGGGGACGGGTGGGGAAAAGGTGGTGGGTTGGTGCAGATTAGCAGTAGCGTGGGACGTAAAATGCGCTGCTGATAAGAAAGTAGCAGCAGCGCGCTTTCGGCAGAAGTGCTACTACTAACCGGGACAAAAGGTGTGTCCAATTTGAAAGCAGCGACCTTAGAAAAACCGCGCTACTACTAAAGCTTTAGCAGTAGCGCGGTACGCGGCACCGCGCTGCTGCTAAATGGAGTTTGAGGGGCACTGCCGGTCGATATTTGTAGCAGTGCGGGTAACACCAAGCACGCTACTGCTAAATGCTTATCAGTAGCGGGTTTTACGCACCGGCGCTATTGCTAATTAGCAGCAGCGCTCCTTTTTGAGCTGCGCTGCTGCTAAGATTCTGTGTATAGGGTTTTCCCTAGTAGTGTGTCCATCATTCCAAGCAAAATGTGAGTGGTAGAAAGAGAAGAACTTATACCAATGTACCTTGACCGATGTTGATGATGAATCAAGTTCACTCAAATGCCGACAATGAAATAGCACTATTGGTACCAATCCTTGTCGGTTCTCACACCTACACAAGTAAAAGCTTATGGTGGAGCTTGGTTAGAATGGTGGCACAAAATTTGATGCAATTAAAAGTGAGCTTCAATAATGTTGGAAAAGATTCACAAATTTGCAAATGCAACAAGTAGACCAAGCAAGTAGGGGTACACGGAAACACACACGCAAAAAGATAAGTGGGATTATGCAAACCAAAAGTGAGCCAGAATGTGGAAACCACGAAAATGCTCTTGTTGCACAATACTAGAGAGACGCTAGCACGATTGCACAATAGGCGGATACGGAAATTGTGCACAACCTACTAGGCCAAAATGCAACGAACTCTATCCTAAGTATGATATATGTATGGTATTTCGGTGCTATGATCCAAGATGATCCAATATGACATCTTAATGTAGAATGATGGTATGGTTCTTGCTCATAAGCTCTTTTCTTATCTTTCCTCTTTGCTTCAAAGCTTGGGTGAATCTTTCACTTTTGAGCTCTTTTCTCATGCAAAACTTCACGAACCAAGATAGCAATTGTGTATGCGATGACAACTTTGTGACACGCAAGTTGATGCCAAGATATGCACCACTATGGTATGGTATGTATGCTATGGAGCATGATCACTAATGTGCATAAGTCATGTTACCTGCAATACTCAATGGCTAGTCTCGATGGGTAAGCAATGCAAAAGATGAGCTATGATGTTTATCAATGCAATGGCAAGGTTTGGAAAAAGATGTCGTCGAGATTACTGTCCTTGCTTACGGTTGAGGGTTCCAAACGGATGCGAATGTAGATGGTGTCATAGTGCACGGTCTTCAGTATGTTGGCGAAGATGCCGCTGCACTATGGTCAGAGTTGCCGAAGAATGTTACCGAAAGTTTCAGGCAAGACGGAAGCTCCAGGGATGGCCCGAAGGTCCGGGGGCCGGAAGTTCTGGGCGGGGCCGGAAGTTCTGGTGGTGGGGAATCAGCCAAGAACAGAGACTTCGGGATCGCGGATTCGGGCGGAAAAACATGGGGGGAAAACCCAAATCCGAGGGGAAAAAGAAGAAATTAGGGGGGGAGAAGGGTAGGGAAGCTAGATCCACTGGAAGCAAAGCATATCCATGGATCAAATCCAACAAAATTTCATCACACAAACAAATCACAAAAAATAATTGGGGCTATTTTTGGTGGGAATTTTCGGAATTAGGAGGAAAACAACAAAATCAAGCTAGAAAACAAAGGGTAGGGGCTCCAAAAACGTGATCAACGTGGCTCATGATACCAAGATGATGTAGGGCAGAACCATAGGGGCCGATCTTTCATGTTTGGAGTGGATCCTACGGAGAAACACGAAGAATGCATGGAAGAACACAAGGGAAAACACGGGGAGAAATGAGAGAATCACTCAACCGACAAGTAATTGATCACACAAGGGCTAGATCACCGAAAACATAAGGTAGCACAAGATTCAAAATCAACAAAGGGAAGATACAAGACTAACCGTTCTTCTTCATGAGGAGGTCTTGATTGTCTTCTCCGGATGGAGGCCTTGAATCCGAATGGATCTTCTCCGAGGTGGCACGGTCCCTCACATGGAGTAGATCCGGTATGGATGAGCTATGCTCTATCTCAAGATGAGCTATCACAATGCTAACCCTAAAACGTAGGTAGGAGAAGAGTATATATAGTTTACGGGGCGAAAGGGTACACGGGCCTCGGCCCAAGTGGCTGCGCGCAGGCAGGGCCAGAAGTTCCGGGCTAAGCTGGAAATTCCGGGCGCCGGAGGTTCCGGGCAAGGTCCGGCCTAAGCCGAGAGTTGGCGCGGGTGGAGCCAGGCTGGCGTCCGGGGGCTGGATGTTCCGGGGGTCGGAATGTCCGGGCTGGTTCCGAGCTAACCGGAGAGTTGGCACGCCCGGGCTGGTCGATGTCGAAGGAGGCCGGAAGCTCCGGGGTGGCCGGACGTTCCGGGGGCCAAAAGTTCCGCTCTCTGGCCGGAAGTTCCAGGCTATCCAGAGAGTTGACGCCTGTCGCTTCTTCTCCAGCTCCTGGCTCCGTGGCTTGAGCGTTGTACCTGATCACGCATAGCATCTCGGACTTAGGGAGTAGCCATGTCTCACTGGAAGAAAAGGTGGACTCAAGTAGGAGTGATGTCACCTCGGATTGAATATCACGAGCCCTTGCTCTTGTCATGGGTCCACTTGGAGCTTGGATAGTCGATGGAAGGTCCATGGGGATGACCGGAGGATGCTCCGCATCACATATGTAGCCTTGGTGCGGTCATAATGGAGATATTAACAGGAGCCAAGGGATATTCTGAAAATGGGAATGTAGGAATAAATTAAGTGTTTGATCCAAGCTAAATTGTAACTTCCAAAATAATTATGTAAAGTCTTTAATTCTTTATTAGAAATACCATTTCTTATTTTCTTTTTGATTTTGCACATGTACTTATTTTTGAAAACACCTCTTAATTAGTAAGGTAGTTGAGTTGTATTTCAACAAAGAGTAAGATAGTTGAGTTGTGGGGGCACAAATCAGACCCATAAGGATTCAAATCCTGGTGCTACATGCACATGGGGGTGCTTTATTAACATAAACATTCTAAGATTCACGGATATATCATCGATCTCTGCCAGATGTTAGACGTGTGTTAAAAGGTGTCTTCATGTGTATCTATTCGTCCACTATGCAATACAAAAAAAATACAACTATTATATATTTCTTGGAGCACATAGTTGTACCTTCTTATGTACTCTTGAAGAAATAGGTACATAAGCTGGCTCTTGAGTGCCGAAATGTAGCTATGGAAGAACGGCCAGATATTATTCAGGTGAGAGATCGAGTAATGATGCTTAGGAGAGATAGAGGTGACAACTATCTGTCGGTTCTGGGGCTCAAACCGGTCTGACGCACTCACATGTATCGTCGCCGCCATCTTTCATTGGTCCATCTTAAGAACAGATTGAGGTGACAACCTTGGCAGGTCCTCCGCCATCGACGCCATCACGACGTCAAAGGACGACCTCCACCTACGCGAGCCTTGGCAGGTCCTCTGCCATTGACGCCACCACGACGCCAGCCGACGACCTCCACCTACGCAACTCCATCTCCAAGCAACGGTCATAAATCCATGCTAGGAAAGAGCCGCACCACCACGCTCGCCCACCACCCACAAGCGCCACCCAACCCCAAGGTTTCCAAAGCGGCGCCTTCAAGAAGGGAACGACGCCCTGAGCGCAGCCGCCGCCCAACAGAGTTAGGGATTTCGCCCGGGCAACCTAGGAGAAGGTGAAGTGAGGAGATTAGTCCATACCGACGCCTCCAAGGAAGGAAACGGCGCCTTCAGGCGTCGCCGTCGGCACGGCCGGTCATGGCAGGCCAGAGATTTCACCCGAACTAGATCTCCGCCACCAGCAGCACCTCCTGTATAGAACCGGCGACCAAGAGGAAGCGCGACCAGACCAGGCTGGCCCGCACGCCGAACAGGGGAGGAATGGACGCGCCAGATCGTGCACACCGACCGCCGCAGAAGCCGCCGCCGGTCGCCAGCGACCACCGGATCCCGCCGCCACCATCCTTGGCGCCACCAAGGGAGGAGGGGAGGGGGGGAGGAGGAGGGCGGGTAGGGTTGGGAGGAGGAGGCGGCCCTGAGGAGGGGGGAGGGTGGAGGGGGAGTAGTAACACCTTATATTATGGGACGGAGAGGGTACTAGATAATGATGATACGTGTCGTGATTGATGATGATCTTGAAATGGCTGTACTTCAGGACGGACAATGCAGAGATGCTGAAGCCTGCACCTATGTCATGTACATACTGTAGCTAACATAAGCCCTCTTTCTTTCCCACAGAAAAAAGAAACATCAGCCATCTTTCTATCGATCAATGGGCACATGACGAAGAGGCTTGTTATATGTTGGTTAAATTTGTTGTTCGAAATATATTTCATACAATGTTTTGACCGGTCTTTTGTCAAATCTTTTGTATCGGAGACTTTGTAAAACCAAACACTTTATTATTGTTTCCCTCCACAGAGAATACTACATCACTTTCTGCAGCAACAGCTGCTGGTGGTGGTCAAGGTTTGTTTGTTCAGCTACAGCAGAAGCACCGCTTCACGTCGTTCGTCCCCGCATAACTGATGCACAACCCGAAGGTGTAATACTCCTTGCGGCAGTGCTCAACGCATGGCCGATCCTCACAAGGACCAGTATATGTCATGCTGGGTTCCGCACAATGTAGACCATCAGACCCTGCAACAACAAAAGGAGATAAGAACATCGTAGCATCAGATATATAATATCCCACACAATGTTTCACAAAGAAATTAACATCAGTCATGAGGTATGAACTTCAGATCCAGCCAGCATCACCAGATACATAGTAGATCGTACATCGAGAAAGCGCTATGGTAGCTAAAAATCATGGCAAGAGCTTACCTGGGATGATCGAAAGGAGTGGCATGAGCAGCAGCAGCAGGCATAGGACTGGCACCTTGATGAAGACACCCATGTCTCCTGAAACAAATGGTATGAGGAAGGAAGCGAGCGGTACAAATGGATCAGCGGCACCATATTCTTCTTATACCCATGGCCATGGATGGGTCAGACCTCAGAAGTAAACAAATACAGCTCTATGATAGATAGGATGATGCAATTCTATCTGCATGATGTGATGTTGTGGATACAGCATAAAAGACGATGCATATCTATCTTTAGGATGTAGTGTTGTCATGTACACTCAAAAGACGCTCCAAACATCATAACGACGATTAAGCAAAAATATGTTATGGCATCCTATTTATTGAGAAAAAGAAAAGTTACCATATCTTAATGCAGATATAGCTCTTAGCACTAAAACCAACACAAGTTATATATTTTTCTCTCCCAAAACACATTAAATGTGAGCTCTTTTTGATAAAAGAACAAAGTTGCAATCAATAGGAGGAGCTATATCTAAATACATATTTAATGCATATGATATAGCTTAGGATAGTAATGCATTGGGTGTGACCGAATGATAAATTTAATTTTACTCGTAGATACTCTTAAATTTTGCCGATGAAATTCACCAACGTAATGATATGTCAATTAAAGCCATACGGCGGATTTATATTTATAATTTTGCATTAGTTGCTCCATGTTGGGAACAATTTCTGCATGCTATATATACAGGACAACAAAAGATCTCAACTAATTATGATCAGATCACTAGTAGAAAACAGGGTACTAGTCCCGGTTCGAGAGGGCCTTTAGTCCCGGTTCTGAAACCGGGACAAAACAAACCGAACTAATGCCCAAAACATTTAGTCCCGGTTTGCTTACGAATCGGGACCAAAGGAGGTCCACGTGGCCGCTCTGGGGCGCCAGGGAGGAGGAACCTTTAGTTACAGTTAGTAACACAAACCGGGACTAAAGGGCAGCCACGCATCAGCAGCTTCCAGGTGCTGGGTTTTTATTTGGAAGGGGGGTTTATTAGGGGTTTTGGATGGTTTAGTTAGGGGTTTCATATTGTCTTAGCTATGGCTACTACATATAGAGAGAAGTGACCTCTATTTCTCCGTGCTTGGTCGACACTACCTACTACATATAGAGAGAACTCGACGCTAGTAAGAAAATGAGGAAGCATTATACACAAGATCGTCATAAACATATACAGAGAGAAGTGACCTCTCTTTCTCCGAGATTGGTCGAACAACAAGTTCTAGTATTTCTATCTGACGCTACTACATATCTACAATATAACACCTCTTACGATCCCTGACATCATATACCGATAATCAGCTTCAATTTCCACATGGTATTTTCCGTCTTTATGTATGACGTTGTCAAGAAAGAATCACACCAATTCCTCTTCATTTGCTCGTATGCGATCATGTGGTAGGAGTTCATCCCGCATTTGCCACATCTAATTTAAAGAAGGGGGTCAATACATATATATATATGAATGAAACTTAACACAATTGTTTACGTACTTCATATTGTTTGTCAGGGTAGCCCCGCTCAGAGGTCGAGTGGTGGATGAACTCGCAAACGTAGTATCCATATAAATCATTGCCGCCTTCCTGCAACCAGCACTTTACGAGAAATAGAATTCAACCAAACTAATAATCAAGCATGATAAATGGTAATGATGAAACTAGAATCAATGAGAGATGCGTGGAACTAGCTAGTACTATTAACTTTTGTGTGCGTAAATCACAGCTTCCTCTGCAGACCCGGAACCATTTCGGTGACTTTTTCCAAACCCTGCCAAGCAAAGAAAATGATTACTTGATATGAGGAAATGAAAGAAAGTTGCCGATATGATGCGATAATGATTGAACTTACTTCTGGAGCATTGCAGTCATGTCTACATACTCCTGGGGCTCTTTACGTCTCGAGTCTAAGGCAGTTACTACTCCCCTGTCAAGCTTAATCTCTAGCAGAATAAAGTGGAACTTGCGCACGCATAACTCATCAATTACATTACTTAACCTCGAGTAAGCGAAACCCAATATTTACAAGACAGTAACACTCACTTGAAGTTGTAAGGAAAGATTATTTTCCCTTTGTTTTGATGTCGAAGGAACGATTTTAGCAAGTTTTCTCAGTAAGTTTGGCTCTCTCTTTTACCAACCATTCATTTACGGTATTTGGGCTAATGAACCAAATGTAATAGATTTGTCCTTGTTTGCATTCGATGATCTTCAATCTGCATACTATAGTGAGGATAATTATATATACATGCAATGAAGGAGCTGAGCTAGAGACTTAATTACAGAAGTAATACTTACAGACAGTAGCAAGTCATGAGTTGTTTGTCGATGGCCTGTTGATTGAATAACTGAAATATTTCCAGAAATTCAACGGGCAGCAGGTCGACTCCAATGAGGTCGTGCTCTTCTTTAATTGCTAGCAACATACTATCGGTCCCAGACTTCATGCAGGTATCCATGTACCATTCATGCAATCTTCACATCATCATTGTTAGAGGAGGATGATCAGGTTTCATGAGAGGCTTCCCGTGCTCGTATCTGAAGATCTCTACTACCTCTAACGGTTTGAACTGTACATCACCGCCCAGGTAATCACCAAGATTGGTACCGGGTAGTCACTAGTAGAAAAAGGGCCTAATGTTTAGCCCTTTAGTCCTGGTTTGTAAATGAACTGGCACTAATGTGACCATTAGTCCCGGTTCGAACGGCTTTGCATTAGTGCCGGTTCATTTCTGACATATATATAGTCCCGTTTTGTATCACGAACCGGGACTAAAGGGGTGGTGGCAGGCTGGCGTCAGGCCGCGGCCCCACAAGCCCCTTCAGTCCCGGTTTGTGACACAAACCGGAACTAAAGGGCCAACCTATAGTCCCAGTTTGTATCACAAACCGGGACTAAAGGGGTCTAACCTTTAGTCCCGGTTGGAGAAACAAACCGGGACTATAGGGCAATTTTCAAACTCTTCCCCCCCCATAGCCTTTTCCGTTTTGAAAAGAAACCAAAAGAAAATTATAAAAACTTCGAAAATTAAAATCCTTTGAGATGTAGTTATGTTACTACATCTAGTAGTTAGGGAAATTTAAGAACATATCTTTCGATATGTTTTGCAAAAAAGTGTTAGGAAAAGGTAAAACGACCATATCTTTTGCATACGATGTCAAAAAAAACACGCATAATATATCAAAAAAATCTGCATGAAAGGAAAAAAATATATGGTCAATTTTCAGTTCTAACTATGGTCAAACTATGGTCAAACTACTTATTCATGAAATATTAGTGTTAATAAATAACTATTGTAGTTTTTTAATGCTCGTCAAACTGTGGTTAAACTATGGTCAAATCTGGTCAAACTGTGGTCAAACTATGGTCAAACTACTTATTCAAGAAATATTAGTGTTACGAAATAATTATTATTTTTTAGAATAATAGTATCAAACTCAAACGGTGAAACATGTGACTTCATGCTCAAGCTAAACTCCTGAGGGTTAATAGGATTGACAGCTTACTACTGTGAGGTAAACAACAAGTGCAGACTTGGAAACAAGGGGTAATAGAACTCGAAAGTTAAGCGTGCTCAGGCTGGAGTAGTGAGAGGATGGGTGACCGGCCGGGACGTTAGACAATTTGAAATGATGAAGGGTGATTAGGGACTAAATCATCAAATAATTCAGAAATTTGAAAAAATAAAAATTTATCTTTTTTAAAATAAAATCCTTTAGTCCCGGTTGGTGTTACCAACGGTACTAAAGGTCCCCCAGTCCACCGCGTGGGCTCGTCCCACGTGGTGGGCCTTTGGCCCCGGTTCGTGTTGAACCGAGACTAAAGAGGGGGGTACCTTTAGCCCCCACCTTTAGTGCAGGTTATAGAACCGACACTAAAGGTCCTTACAAACTGGTACAAAAGGTCGTTTTTCTACTAGTGAGTAGCCCGAGATGATTACCGATGATATCGCTAGACACCTTGAGCGGGGGCACGATTGCTTCGCCAGTTCGCCAAGCTAGGGAATTGTTTCCCCAATTCTTCACTGATCTTGCATCACTAGAAGTACTTCCCGACCGCCGCACTTCATCATATGTCTTTTTAATACATCGCTCATAGTTGGAATCCGGCAGAGGCGGTGGTTATCGCTTAAGGGCATGCAGAGTGCGCTTTTCTTTCACCGGATCTATTGTTTCCTTCGGAGGTGGAGGTTTCCGTGCAAAATGGTCCTGCACTTTGGCAGCACTGATGTCCGTGTTTTCCTCTTCGGTCCTCTCATATGGTAACTTTTCCGGAGCCTTGAGGCTTGGACCGTATTTGAATTTCATCCCGCCTCTGCTTGTACTGCTAGCCGCAGGAGTGGTGGCGTCTTCTTCCGCCGTTGCTGACGTGGCGGAGTCCGCTGACACGCCGGAGGAGGCAAAGTACTGCCCTGACACTCCGGAGGAGGCGGAGTGCCCTGACGAGGCGGAGGAGGAGGCAGAGTGCCCTGACGCGGAGGCGGAGGAGGAGGCGGAGTGCCCTAACTCACCGGAGGAAGAGGAGGAGGCGTCCAGTTTGAAAGCTTGATGTACTCCTTTCTCCATAGATAGGTACTCCTTAAAGCATTTTCCAGATGAATCTTCCCTTCACCTGTAGGCTAGTCAAGCTCCAGCTCCTCAAATCCCTCCATTATTTCATCACAACAGCATAGCCATGTGGAATCGGACAAGAATGAAAAGTTCCCTCAGCTTGAGGAGGTACAACAGAGCTGACCGCCGCCTTCAAGGTCAGGTTTTGGCATTTGTCATTAGCTCGCAATGTTTAGCCTCCGTGATACTATCCATGGGGTAGCGAGGAGCCATGAAATCAGGCTAAACGGGCTCTATGGAAGCCACGCTGCTTCTCCGCTAAGATGGTTGGGTAGCTTCTTGAGCAGCGTCCAAGCAAGGATCCTCTAGCTTTGCTAATCTTGCAGTGAGCCTCTGCATTTTGGTTGCTTCCGCATTCCCCTTTCTCTCTCGGCTTCTATAACCACCGATGTCAGGAAACCTATGCACCCACGGAACGGAGCCTGGTGTGCCTCGTGTTCGTCCAAGGTGCTCAGGATTCTCAAGGGCCTCTGTCATCTCGTCCTTCTCTCTGTCGGGAATGAACGTCCCTTCCTGTGCTGCCTTGATTGCTTCCTGAAGCTTCTTGATGGGTATTGCAAGTTGCTCATCTGTCCAAACACACATCCCTGTTTCTGGGTCCGAAGTTCCCCAACCCCGAAGAACAAAGTCCTTGAACAATCTCGCCAGTAGAATGTCGCTGGTTGGACCCCTTTAGCATGTAGGTCTTGCTCAGCTTTGTCCCACAATGGTCGGGCTTCTTAGTAGCCACCTGACTTTGTGTGATGGTGATACTTCTACTTTGCAACATTTTTCTTGTTTCTTAGTGACCTTTTCTTACCCTTCTCCGATTTCTTGTAGGCCACAAATGTGGGCCGGTGATCTCTTATCTTCTCATGTCGGCCGATGAATTCTCGAGTCTTCTGTTTGTCAACAAACTTTGTGTTCAACTCTTTCTTCCATTTCATGAATAGTTCTGCCATCTTATTAAGAGAAAACGCCTTGACATTTCGCTCTATAATTGGGTTATTTGGCTCCTCCTCTAGCGGTAGGCTGAAATCTGTCATCAGCGAGGTCCGAACATCATCTTTCTGTCTATCCTGGACATAAGAAACTTCAGGGTCATCCTTATTCTTATTCCATTGCTGGATGCTCATCGGGACGCTGTCCCTAACAACTCTGCACTGATGTAGAAATGCGTCCTTGGTCCGCTTGGGAGCAATCGGTTAGCCATTTTGAGCGACTTCTGTGATCCTGAACCTTTCATCCTAGCGCAACCTTTTCTTTGGGCCTCTTCTCCTTACCTAAGTTTGGCTCGATCTGGAAGGCTAAAAGAATAGGTCACCGGAGCCGTCGTGATGATCTCCTTCCTCCGCCATTCAATCACCGGAGCCGCATGATCTCCTTCCTCCTCCATTGAAGGATCAGCGGAGCCATCATCCTCTCCTTCCTGACCATTGTTATCGTTGAGAAACGACAAGAGATCACCTCTGGTGAGGATTATATCCGCAACAACTGTTCTTGTTCTAATTCTCTTTCCATAGTTTCTGAAAATATTACAATATGGCAATATACAAACATGAAAGATGGATTACTGGAAAACATAGACCTAGCTAATCACAACAAGGAATCATATGCATATATGAGCAATGGATTAGTTGCGGACCGCCTCTCTCATGCATGTCCGACGTCCCCCCTCATCGAAGTTATCGGGGTTATACTTTCAGGAGAGGACACTTTGCAAAAAATAATCGCTATGCAAGAGACCAAACTATCCATGCATTCTACCCCATAGACCTATGCTGCCAACGATAGATCAACAACGACGCTCTTTCTTCTAGGGTTTGGGTGGTCTCGATAGTTGGTCGGGCGAGCAGACCGCCTCTCTCTCATGCATGTCCGACGTTCCCCCTCATGTCAAAGTTATCGGGGAGGGCGTAGATCGACAATGATGCTCTTCCTTCTAGGGTTTGGGTGGCCTCGATAGTTGGTCGGGCGAGTGGACCGCCTCTCTCTCATGTATGTCCACGTCCCCCCTCATGTTGAAGTTATTGGGAAGGGGGTAGATCAACAACAACGCTCTTTCATCTAGGGTTTGGGTGGCCTCAATAGTTGGTCG
>NC_057795.1:20180137-20188259 GCF_018294505.1 Triticum aestivum
ATCGGGGAGGAGTAAATTTTAACTTAGTGAGTCTTTTACTTAACTCATTTTGAATATATGATCAATTTAACTTAGTAACTTAGTAACTTGTTAAATTTTAACTAATTTCCATGAACAAAAAAATATTCTATGAACAAAAAAACAATGGAAATATGTTCACATGAGCTAAAGATTGGTGGGATCGGCGTCGGGGCAGGGAGCTACGCCCGGCGTTAGGGGCTCGGTGTTGGGGCACGGAGCGGCTGCCGCCTTCTGGGGCTCGTTGTCGGGGCAGGGAGCGGCGACTGGCGTCGGGGGCTCGACGTCGCGACAGGGAAAGTGTCGGGGGCGGCGAGGAGGAACTGCAGAAAAAATTTGACCAAGTTTTCATACAATCAAAGAACTCTATATATCATCATCATCTATAATCACAATCAAAGAACTCTATGTATCGTCATCATCATATCATCTACATAAAAATTTAAAGAAGAAATAATCTATATATCACTATAATGAAAATTATCTAACATAATATCATCATATATATATCATCATATCATCTATATATATATATCATCATTTCATCAAATTATCTAACATAATGAACTATATATCATATCATATCATCATCATCAAAGAACTATATATATATCATATCATCATTTCATCAAATAACTCATATCTTGTATATACTCCCTCCGTTCCTTAATGTGAGGTGTATTATTTTTGGCACGGTGACCAAGGCACATAATTATAGAGGTGTTAGGACAAAATTACCCTTCAAAAATTTGTTGGTTAGTGGCAAGTAAATGAGTGAGTCAAGGAAAGTAAGAGATACATGCAATCGAGAGAGAGATAGTTTCCTTCCTTGATACAAGAAGAGATACAAGCAATCAGGAGAAATATACTTTCCTTTTTTCTCGAGGGCTGAAAAGGGAATTACAAGGATTTAGAAGAAATACATCTTACATTATGGAATTTTATCGAAAAAACAAATGCACCTTATATAAAGGAACGGAGGGAGTATATATATATATATATATATATATATATATATATATATATATATATATATATCATCAAACAACTATATATATCATCATATATAATGCGCAGAGGAGCGGAGAGCTCACTGGGAGCGGCGATGAGGAGGCGGGGCACATCGATGAGGGCGGCGACGTCGGGGCAAGGGCGATGGCGACGGCGACGTTAGGGCAAAGGCGCGCGGTGGCGGCGACTAGGCAGGGGAGGGCAGCAACGTAGGCGCAGGGGCACGCGGCGACGGCTACGAGGCAGGGGCACATGGCGACGACTACGAGGCAGGGGCACACGGCGACGACTACGAGGCAGGGGCGCACGGCCACGTCGTGGCAGGGGCGCGTGGTGACGGCGACGAGCCAGGGGCGTGCGGTGACGGCGATGAGTAGGCAGAGCACGATGATGGGAGAGGGAGACGATGTCGGGGCAGGGAGCAGCGGCTGGCGTCGGGGCTGCGACGGAGACGGTGACGGCGACGAGCAGCGGGTAGAGCAGCAACCTGGCGGCGTCGGGTCACAGTGCGTCGGTGTCGGGGGGAGAATGTGAGGAATTGAGGAAAATCTGAATTGTTGGCTTATATAGCCCCACCCTTTAGACCGGGCTGATGGCACCAATCGGGACCAATGCACACCTTTTCATCAGCCCAGAGTGCGGGAAGCAGAGATCTTTACTCCCGGTTGGTGCCACCAACCAGGACAAAAGGTGGGCATTGGTCCCGGTTGGTACCACCAACCGGGACGAAAGGTCTGCGGCTGACACGGCGTCGGGCGGGTGGATGTTTAGTCCCATCTCGCTAGTTGAGAGGCGTCGAGAGTGGTTTATAAGTGTGGCTGTTCCAACCCTTTCGAGCTCCTCTCTTATGCAGGCATACGGGCCTAAACACACTCTCTCTACCTGTGGGCCTATTGGGCCTGCTACGGGTCTGCATCCTGGCCCAACTAGCGGGTTGGTTTCTAGTCTTATGCAGACCGTGGTGGCCCAGTAGGCGCCATTTTTGTTAATTTGTTTTCCAGTATTTTTGTTTTATTTTTTGCTTTCTTTATTTTCTGTCTTTCTACTTACAGCTAAATACTTAAGAGTTTTTGAGTGATTCTTCTTGCTTTAGGTCACAAAAATTATATACTTACTGTTAGTGCCATTAATTTTCAATTTGAATAGTTTAAATTTGAATTCTTTCAAAGTTGTGTGAGCCACTAGTTTGTGAATAACTTTACTTTAAAATAGATTTTTGAGTGATTCTTTTTCCTGCTATTTAAAATAGATTCTTTTTCTAACAAAAAATACTTTACGAAAATACTTTTTGCTATTAATATTTTGAAAAAAATTACTTTTATAATTTTAGTTGCATAAATTTCATATAATTTTAGTTTCAAAAATACTAGAGGTTTATAAAAGCTTTTTGGTTGATTCTTTTTGCTGTTGAAGTATATTATAGTTTAATTTTAGTTGATCATAACAAAAAAAATTAATTGATTATTTTTAGTTGCATAAATTTTATTTTTTATAGATTCTTTTTAGTCGATTCCTTTTGTTATTAGAGTTTTATAAAAGCTTTTTAGTTGATTATTTTTGCTATTGAAGAATATTATAGTTTTCTTTTAGTTGATCATAACAGAATATTTTAATTAGTTCTTTTTTGTTCATTCTTTTTTGCTATTAGGTCTTTATAAAAGTTTTCTTGTTCATTCTTTTTGTTATTAGTTCATTCTTTGAGCTAAATTACCCTGAAATTGAAAGGCACTACAAATGAACTCTGGAAAGGTTGAAAGTTGGCATGGTGTCATCATTTAAACCACATAAGATGTGTTGAAATGTTGAGAGGGCTACACCAAAAACTAGATGCACTTCGTGTACAAAATGGACAATCTCTTTCAAAGTATCAGGGTTTCGGACGGAAAGTCATCTGTTACAAAGGGATTTCATTTTTTGAACTTAATTGACCTCTGGAATTTTTGTGTGTTCAAAATTCACCATTCAAATCCACATCATTAATCTTGAACCCTTTCTGACTTCATTTGGTATTTTCCATGCATTTACTTAATTTTTTGAGCTAAATGCCCCTGAAATTGAAAAGCACTACAAGCAAACTTTGAAAATTTGAGAGGGTTACGGCAAAAACTAAATGCACTTCATATACAAAATGGACAATCTTTTTGGAAGTATCAGGGTTTCGGACGAAAACGCATCTGTTACAAAGGGATTTCATTTTTTTGAACTTATTTGAACTCCAGACTTTTTGTGTGTTCCAAATGCACCATTCAAAGCCACTTTATCAACTATGCACTCTTTGTGACTTTATTTAGTATTTTTCATGCATTTACTAATATTTTTTGACCTAAATGACCCTAAAATTGAAAAGCACTACAAATGAACTCTGAAAAGGTTGAAAGTTGGCATGGTATCATCATTTCACCCACATAGCATGTGCTAAAAACTTGAGAGGGTTACCGCAGAAATTGGATGCGCTTCATGTACAAAATGGACAATCTCTTTCGAAGTATCAGGGTTTCGGACGAAAACTCATCTGTTACCAAGGGATTTCATTTTTTTGAACTTATTTGAACTCTAGGCATTTTGTGTGTTCAAAATGCACCATTCAAAGCCACATCATCAATTTTCAACCCTTTTGGCTTCATTTGTTATTTTTCATGCATTTACTGATTTTTTGAGCTAAATAACTCTAAAATTGAAAAGCACTACAAATGAACTCTGAAAAGGTTGAAAGTTTGCATATATCATCATTTCACCCACAAAGCATGTGCTAAAAATTTAAGGGGGTTACGGCAAAAGCTGGATGCACTTCATGTACTAAATGGACAATCTCCTTCGAAGTATCAGTGTTTCGGATGAAAACTCATCTATTACAAAAGGCATTTCATTACTTGACATGTAACTGTAGTGATATTCTAGATCAAAGGCATCATCACAATAGTTGTGCAGACAAAGTTTTCACTTTTTCTTTGCGTGTCTCCCTTACTTATTGCACCGTAACCATGGATAATCTTCATGGTTTAACAGGGTGCTTGGGTCAACCTTGACTTTGAAGGGAGGAATTTCATGAAACTTTTAATAATCTTCAACCATGTATGTTTGGGCCTCCACTCCCACGATGTCTCTTTTCCTTGAAAGAACTATGTGGCGCTTTGGCTCATCGTATATGTATTCGCTTCGTTATATTTTCTTTTTCTCGGTTTGGTAGACATGTCCTTCAAATAGAAAACCTGCGCCACATCATTGCTAGGATGAATGGTTCGTCTGTGTACCCAAGATTGTTCAGATCCACTATTTTCATTCCCTACTGCGAGTTTACCCTGTACCATGCGTCCTGACAGATTGACCCATTTGCACCGAAACAAATGGACCTTAAAATCATGTCCATAGTCAAGTTCAGGTCCACTATGTAACCATAATATGTGTCCTTTCCCCTATTGGTTGCTGCATCAAAGAGGACACCACTATTTTCGTCAGTGCTCTTTTGATCTTGGGCGATCATGTGAAATGTATTCCCATTTATCTCGTACCCTTTGTAAGTCAATACAGTCGAAGATGGTCCCCTAGCCAACGAGTACAGCTCATCAACTTGGCCTTTGAAATCCTTGCCTTCCTTTCGACATTGATGGTTGGTCGGAAAAAATCGATGATGTCCTAAGTACACATTCTTCCTGCATTTGTTCACATATACTTTCGGTGTCATGTAAACAGTACGTGCATGCATGGTATCCCTTGTTTGTTTGTTTATCCTAAAAGGTTACTGAAAGCAGGCCAATCATTGATGGTAACAAACAATAACACATGTAGGTCAAATTTCTCCTCGTCGTGCTCATCCCACAAACATACACCTTTTCCATTCTACAACTGTAAAACTTCTTCAACTAATGGCCTTAGGTGCACATCAATGTCGTTGCCGGGTTGTGTAGGGCCTTGGATGATCACTGGCATCATAATGAACTTTCGCTTCATGCACAACCAAGGAGGAAGGTTATAGATACATAGAGTCGCGGGCAAGGTGCTACAATTGCTGCTCTACTCCCCAAAAGGATTAATACCATCCGCGCTTAAACCAAACCATACGTTCCTTCCGTCACCTACATAGTCCCCCACGTTCTATCATTTTTTACTCCACTGCGCCCTGTTAATGGGTGCTCTCAACTTCCCGTCTTTCTTACGGTCCTCTTTGTGCCATCACATCCACTTGGCATGCTCTTTGTTTCTAAATAGACGTTTCAACCGTGTTATTATAGGAGCATACCACATCACCTTGGCAGGAACCCTCTTCCTCGGGCGTTCGCCCTCAACATCACCAGGCTCATCTTGTCTGATCTTATATCGCAATGCACCGCATACCGGGCATGCGTTCAAATCCTCGTACGCACCGCGGTAGAGGATGCAGTCATTAGGGCATGCATGTATCTTATGCACCACCAATCCTAGAGGGCATATAACCTTCTTTGCTCCGTACGTACTGTCAGGCAATTCCTTATCATTTGGAAGCTTCTTCTTCAATATTTTCAGTAGCTTCTCAAATCCATTGTCAGATACACCATTGTTTACCTTCCATTGCGGCAAGTGGTACCGAGATTTTTGTTGCCATCTTTGCAATTTAGGTACAACCCTTTTTTGTGATCCTCTAGCTTGCAATCGAACTTCAACTTCTCCCTTTCACTTTGGTATTGTCTCTTTGCATCAACAATGACCCGGCGAAGATCATCATCGGGCGCATCACCTTGTTCCTCTTGATCTTCAGCTCCCCCCATTGCAGCATCACCGTATTCAGGGGGCAGATAGTTATAATCATCCTCTTCTTGTTTGTTGTCTTCCATCATAACCCCTCTTTCTCTGTGCTTGGTCCAAACATTATAGTTTGGCATGAAACAAATCTCAAGCAAGCGGATGTGATGGGTTTTCGACTCAGAGTAAGACTTCGTATTCCCACAGATAGGGCATGGAAAACACATAAAACCATTCTGTTTTTTTTCCTTAGTCACTTCGAGAAAATTATGCATGCCCTTAATGTACTCGGAGGTGCGTCTGTCACCGTACATCCATTGCCGGTCATCTGCGTGCATTATATATAATTAAGTGTGTCGAAAACCATTACAGAACATCACCAATAGAGAAGTGACCAAATTAATAGAACTTCATCATCACAGTAAAACCAAATTACAGTAGTGATCAAATGTTATTACTGAAAAATAAATACATAAAGTTCATACATAGTTCTATTGAACAACATATAAATCTATAGAGCATCTAACTAAAACATACATTAAAACTATGTAAAACATTTATATGCAACAGCAAATGCGATCATAACCACAAGTAAGGTAACAATCGATCCAATGGCATAATGATACCAAGCCTCAGTATGAATGGCATATTTTCTAATCTTTCTAATCTTCAAGCGCATTGCATCCATCTTGATCCTATGATCATCGACGACATCCGCAACGTGCAACTCCAATTTCATCATCTCTTCCTTAATTTTTTTCAATTTTTTCTTCAAGTAATTATTTTCTTTCTCAACTAAATTTAGCCTCTCGACAAGAGGATCGGTTGGAATTTCGGGTTGACATACCTCCAAGATAAAAACATCTATGTCAAGTTGGTCAGCATAATTATCATATACAGTAAATGTAACAGATAGTTATAAAAGATAATATATACCACATCTGAATCATAGACATGACGAGGGCCGATGGGTGCGGATACCAAAACCATCGCACTATATAATAACAAACAATAATAAAATACGAAAATTATACAAGTATCTATCTAAATCATACAAGTAAGAATTTTTCTTCTTTTAAAAAGAAGATAAGAACAAGAGGCTCACCACAGTGATGCTGGCAACGAGATTGGCACAGGCGGTCTACCATAGTGAGGACGGGGACGGGACATGAGGATCACCAAACCTAGACAAATCATGAGGAAAATGGAGTTTGACAAGGAGCTTGGGGAGGAGAAAGCTTAAGTGTGGCTCGGGAATTTCATCAAACACGTCATGTGCATAGGAGGTGAGTTAGAGCAACACACACCTCTCCCACGGCCGACCAAAAAAAAACAGAGCAGTGAGCGGACAGGGGTATATATAGGCATCTCTTTACTCCCGGTTGGTGGCTAGAACCGGGACAGAAGACTGATATTTGGTCCCGGTTCCATCCACCAACCGGGACTAAAGATGCTGGCCCATGAGCGAGTCCCATTGGTCCCTGTTCGTGTCTGGAACGGGACCAAAAGTGTCAAACGAACTGGGACCAATGGTTCCCGAGGCCCGGCCGGCGCCCTGGCCTCATGAACTCGAACTGATGTACCCTTCGGTCCCAGTTCGTGAGTGAACTGGGATTAATGCCCTTATCCTGACCTCAACCAAAGTCCTGTTTTCTACTAGTGGATTATCCTCAAAAAAAATATCTGATCAGATTTGTTGAGTTATAACGCGAGCAACTTTTGTACATGCTCATGTGTATGATGTGCCTACTGTTCTAACTACCGGACCTAATAATCTTTACTTCTCAAACGGACTTAGTAGCTTCCCGTCCACAGTTAACTTTTGCTTCACCTTCCACCATTATTTATTTCATCTGGGTTTTTTCGCCTCACCTCCCACAACTCCCTTCCACTAGATTTTTCTCCCTCCCACTTTATCTTTGGAAACCAAGTAATTCATGTATGGTAAGCAATCTTTTATTTGGTAGTACAAACACAATCAATACAAAAACAATCACTACGCTTATGGTAATCAATATCTTGTTTGATAACGCAAGAGTAACTTTGGAGAGTAATCAATCTCCTTTTTGTTGTCAATCAATTTCTTTATATTAAGCTTTGTAATCGACCTCCTTTTCTTCCCGGGGCAATACATAGATCATTCGTCGATTAGCTCCTCCCACCAATCGAAGAGATCCCACTCAGATTCTTTTTCCTATTGACAAAGCGTACCTCTTGTTCCCGGTTTCACTTTGTTTTTTTTATCTTGTTGTCTCCACATCAGCCCGCAACGCCCAAACCACATCCTTGGCCACAGCCGCAGAGCACATGACCCTCGCCCTAGCTCCCCACTTTCTTCCTTCTCAACCGGTGATTTAGGGGTTTGATGATTTACCCC
>NC_057795.1:20188591-20199740 GCF_018294505.1 Triticum aestivum
GCCTGTTCCCCTTCCAAGCTAGCACCAATCTTCTTGGCCCCCGCATTATCCTATCCTCCCTCTATGGCATCCGCCATGAGGCGCTCCACATTGTCGATATCCAGGTTTCAATGAGGCAGCGATTTCAAGCGTTGGGACTATAGATCTAGGCCTTCTGGCGCCGCAATTATATGCTGCCCGTCGGCTCTGGCGGCAACAAATCACGGTGGCCGTGGCGAGCGTGCGTTCAAGGAAGCAGATGTAGTCCTAATCCTTTCCTTCGAAGTCATCCTCCTATCCCATTCGTGGATCCCTTACAACCTCTACCTCCTCCGCCATCGAGCTCTGCCGCCCGGTTTCGTATCTCTCATTTTTGCTTTGTTGCATTATTGAATTGGTTATGAATTTGTACTATTTGATCGATGCAAATGGACTTGCATGAATATGAGGGTTTTGAAATAAGGAGTGTGGTTATCTAGTGGTACTTTTGAGGGGTTGTCATGTGCTCTCTGAGGTCACGCGCCTTAAAAGGCAGATCAACAAAACTTTATGCTATTTGCCGGTCAAAAAAAAACTTTGGTCTAATATGACTTTGCTATTTGTTGGTGTGTTTATATATGCTTGCATTATTGTTGATTGTGTGCATCCTAGCTATATAAAGGCTACATGTGTGCTCATTTGTTTGTACCCACTTGATGATTCATCTTGAGCTTACAAAATCCAACCTTTATCGAAAACAGTAAATTACCAATTGTACTGTTAATTTTGGCATGTTTGAATTGTTGAGTTGTGGTTCGTTTTGCTTTGTTGCAGTGTTTCTATATGATCGATGTGCATGGATTTCCACGGAATTGAGGGTTTTGATATGAGGATTCTGATTGTCCTGCAGGACTTTTGAGGGGTTGTCTGGCACTGTCCAGCATTGCACCGCGGAGAAAATCTTGGTAAGAGAAACATGGGGTTCAATTACTTCTGCACAAGGGCAGCCACCTTGATTGCTTGGACCCTAGATAATACTTGTTAGCTATAATCTTGACTTAGCGGTGCGTGGGTGGCGGCCGAGCTGTTATGCTGCTGCATGCATGGTTGTTAGCTGCACAGCCCGGTCTTCTTGATCGTAGAGAGATTCCAGTGAGTAGTTAGTGCATGTGTTCGTGGTCTAATGTGGTGGCTGGTTAGGCTAGTGCGTGCGTGTGTGGCCGGCCGCGTGTGTACTAGTACTTAAGAGCATCTCTAGCAGACCCCTTCAACCGCAAAACTGAACGCGGCTGAGTAGACCCCTTAAACTTAGACTGTAAAAACAAATATTCACGTATATTCTTCCCCACTTCTTCTTCTTCCTCTCGCTCGTGTCCACGGCTAGCTAGCTTGCTCCTACGAAGCCGACGGACAAATATGAAATACGATGCCGCCGGCCTCCCGAACGACTCGCACTAAGCGCCCCAGCGTCAAAACGTCGCCTTCGCTGCTTGAATCAGTCGAGAAGCTGGCTAGCGTCGGCGTGGAATGGATCCACGAGCTAGCTAGCTGGCTGGGTAATCGATCGACCCAGGAGCTGGCTAGTTAGCTCCCGTCGGCGTGGCCAATCGATCCAGCCCGTGGCCAACGGATTACGTATCCGCCGCATCTCGCATCGATTCAGCTGGAGACGGGCCGCAGGCGCGGCGGCCGGGCGGCGGTGAGCTTCAACTTGTTGGCGCGGGCTGAGATTTCCTAACTGCCAACGTTGACCGCTATTCAGTGCCCTGGCAAAATTGCCTCGAAACTGAAGATATGAGGATCTCGCGTTTGTGTTCACGGGGCCCGTAAATTTTTTTTAAGGGTCGGACGATTTTAAAGGATCTGTTCGGTCCATTTTTCCAACTGAAACGGTAAAAAAAACGGTTATTTTGCGGGTTCGACTACTTATTGTTAGCTTAATCTTGATCATTTGTATCTGCATATTAGTTTTAGCCATGCATGTAGCATAGGTTAGGGAGTCCTTGTCCGGCGACGTCTCCGGCGAGCATGCAAGGAAGGCGAGGTGCTAGCTACCGTGTGATGCGGCGTGCAAGGTGTGATGCCGTGGTGCTCTGGGATGCAGCGCTGCCGTGAGAAGCGGCGAGCAGGCGTGTGACGGATGGAATGGCTGGACAAAACAGTAGAGAAAATGGGTAAGGCGTCCTAGTTTGTTAGGATGGCTGAGTCGTTAGTCATGTGGCCGTTGAGGAGGCTACCAAGGTGCTGAACTGGCCGAGTGATTCGGTCAAGCAGCTAGTGAATAGCATCATGCATGGGTTAGTTGGTTAGTGGCCGGGTAGGACGGTCAGCCTAGTGGGTGTGTGCGTGAGTTAGTGGCTTGGTGTGGAGTCATTTGTACAGACTATTTAAGTTGATCAGATGAATGGAAGAGAAAAGGCCGAGAGGGCTGTGAAGAAAAGATGTAGCCAGTGTATTCATCAAGGAGAGAGCGCCCGGGCAAAGCTAGAGGCTGGTCTTCTCCTTGGTGTATGCGTGCGTTTGCGTGTAGTGTTTTCACCATGTGTGTGTGTTCTTGAGAGGAAGTACAAGAGAAATGATACAGATTGAAGGAAGAGAAAGCTGTGCGAGGCAGCCAAGAGGAAGAAGAAGCCGCACTGCGAGGAGGCGGCGCCAACGCTTATACGGGGTTTGCTAGAGATGCTCTAAGAGTTGTGACTGTGTGCCGACGGGGCAGAGCAAAGAGTAACTAGGAGAAACATTGTAGTCTCCGGTGGTGTCTCTCGCGTGTGTGTGCTCACCATGAGGAATAGAAGCTGGAGTTAGCCTCCCCGGCGTGTAGTCTCCCATGTAAGTGCTACGGCTTGTTGCCGAGCTGGGTATGCGCCCAGTAAAGAATTCGCCATTCGTGCGGCGTAGCGCCGTTCGTGCGGCGGAGGCGTTTGCGTGCCGGAAAAAAAATCTGCGTGCTCCTTATTCTACCTTCGTCTCAGCGCGCGAGAAAGAGAGAGCTTGTCCGGGGTTTGTCCCAACAATACTTTTATTACTTTACCAATGTGTTTATAGAATTACAAATCGAACGAATTGTTTGTCAGTACTAGAAAATTATTTTGAAGAAATATTCTATAGATATCGTTTCTATATTTTGGTTGAAAAATATTTTATATATGACATAATGAGGGTGATCACGTATCTACAAGGGTTTATGTAATATTAGACTTTACACAATATGAAATACAGAATGACAGAGAAGGGAACTAGATACAGTAGTTCGTATATTTTTTTAATTTTTTTAGAAAAGGGGGATTACCCCAGCCTCTGCATCAGAGACATGCATACGGCTCATATTATTAAAAACTAAATCAGTAACAAAGTCTCCAGTATCTGAAAGTACGAAAAGAAAAACATATCGCTCATATGAGCCGAAAGAAAAAGCCACAACCGGCAAGGCAAACAAAATAGGAAGCACTACATGTCTATCCTATTACATGACCGCCATCCAAACCGGTTGAAAATAATCCGAGCTACCATCTCCCATCGGGTAGACGCAGTAGCCAAACGCCCCCTGGACTCCATGGGAGTGAGTAGCGACCACGCTGTGGCCCTAAAGATAACCTACAAAAAGTGAAAGTTCGTTGTTCTGTTAAAAACCAAATCATTTCTGCAGTCCAGACTGCCCATAACAGAGCACTAACTCCAACACGAATGTGCCTCGCTATAACCGAGTCAACCCCATCAAGCCACGATCCAAATAACATGTTGATAGAGGTTGGTGGAGTAATATTAAAAGCAATATGAATCGAACGCCAAAGAATCTTAGCCAGCGGACAATCTAGAAAGAGGTGCCTTATAGTTTCGTTATGATCACAAAAACTACACTTAGCAGAACCCGTCCAATTGCGTTTTGCCAGATTATCCTTTGTCAAAATAACTTGTTTATGCACAAACCACATAAACACTTTGATTCGCAAAGGTACCTTAACTTTCCAGACATGCTCCGAGTATGGAATGACACTAGTGTTTATGACATCCAGATACATGGATTTGACCGAGAACACGCCGTCCTTAGTCAGTTTCCAATACAATCTATCGGACCGCTGAGTCAGCTGGACTTCCATCAGTCTTCGTACCAGATGAAGCCAGGCCTCCTAACGATCGCCTACCAGTGTCCTCCGAAAGCTAATATTGAGAGGCGTGGACTGGAAGACTGTTGCAACGTATGCTTCTCGACGTTGAACAATGTTGTACAGAGTAGGATATTGAAGTGCGAGGGGCGTCTCCCCAAGCCACGTATCCTCCCAGAACCTCGTATTAGCCCCATCACCGACTAAGATCTTTGCCCTACTAAAGAATAGGGGCTTGACTCTCATCAATCCTTTCCAAAATGGTGAGTCAGTCGGGCGCACAGTCACCTGAGCCAAAGTTTTAGACCGAAGATACTTATGTCGCAGAATCTGAGCCCAAGTAGCCTCATTCTCGGCCGAGAGTTTAAATAGCCACTTACTAAGGAGACATCTATTCTTGATTTCAAGATTTTTAATGCCCAGACCGCCTTGGTCCTTCGGCCGACAAATAATGTCCCATTTTGCAAGTCTATACTTTCGTTTCAACTCTTCATTCTGCCAAAAGAAGCGAGACGATAAAAGTCTAACCTCTTTCTGACCCCCACCGGGACCTAAAAAAAGAATAAAAGAAACATAGGCGTACTGGTGAGGACCGAATTAATCATAATTAATCGCCCTCCATATGACATGAGCTTCCCTTTCCAACAGCTCACTTTCTTTTCAAAACGATCTTCGATGCACTTCCATTCCTTGTTCGTCAGCTTACGATGATGAATGGGTATACCTAAGTAAGTGAACGGTAACGAACCCATCTCACATCCGAACAATTGCTTATACGCCTCCTGCTCATCATTAGCTCTTCCAAAGCAAAACAATTCTCTCTTATGGAAGTTAATCTTGAGTCCAGACAATTGTTCAAATAAGCATAACACAATCTTCATATTTCTCGCTTTCGCCAAGTCATGCTCCATAAAGATGATAGTATCATCAGCATACTGCAATATGGATAAACCACCATCAACTAGGTGCGGAACCAAGCCACTAACCTGCCCCGCATCCTTAGCCCGACCTATTAAAATAGATAGCATATCAACCACTATGTTGAATAGAATCGGTGACATGGGATCTCCTTGCCTTAGTCCTTTGTGTGTCTGGAAATAGTGACCTATATCATCGTTCACTTTAATCCCTACACTCCCTTTTTGCCTGAAGGATTGAATCTGGTCTCGCCAGGCCTTGTCGAATCCTTTCATACGTAAAGCTTGTTGAAGGAAAGGCCATTTAACTTTATCGTATCCTTTTTCAAAATCCACTTTAAAAACCACACAGTCTAGTTTTTGGAGTGGATTTCATGGAGCGATTCATGCAAGACGACTACCCCTTCAAGGATATTTCTATCTGGCATAAAAGCAGTCTGGGACGGTTGCACAACTGAATCCGCAATCTGCGTGAGTCGGTTCGTCCCAACCTTGGTGAAAATTTTGAAACAGTAGTTCGTATTTATATAGCTTTAAGAAAATCGCATCTCCAGCGGGAACAATATCTAACATATTTCCAGCTATATGTTCGACACCTGCATTGAGTTGACATTACTAGCTAAGTTCACAATTATCTCACAGGAAAGCATAGACGAAAGAACTCAACAATAGAAAATGATACAAATATGATCTCAATGTACAGTTGCAACATCCATGCAAACAAAGAGAATACAGTTGCATTACAAAAACAAGGAAACACAAAAGAGTTGAGTGATGGGTGTTTGGTTTTGCTGGACAACAACATTTTTTTACCTGATCCCTAATGAACTGGTCAGAGAAAGATTGTCGCCGACTCTTTTTCTAGTAGAAACTAATCCATTGAACTGAGGAAACTGATGGTATTCCTACTGAGTTGAAAGTTCCGCGGGTACGTACGCACAGCACGTACACACATGTGTGTTGATCATTTGATCAATAGGCTTTAGTACTTAAAGTTAAATCGTTGAGTTTACGGGACGCTAATGATGGTGCGTACATCTAGGAGATAAGAATAAGCAATTTGTGTATACGCTAACAAACAAAAGTACAGCCCCTCCAATTAAGATATGCATTCCCAGGCGTTCTATTTGGTAGGCCGACTTGGATGATGATGCCTGGAAAGGAAACTCCAGGCCGGGAGGCAACCCAAACAGTCAGATAGGCCTCAAAGATTATAACAAGTATAATTCCTTGAGAATATTACAATGAAGTGGTTGAATGTTGAATTATTAATTGATGCAATTTAATAATACAATATAGGATAATCCACTACATTGACACTCATTCGGGATGGGTACATAAGTTGGGCATGTGGTTTTAGGTCTTCAAGTTGAGTGATGAAACATGTGTTATAGTATGTTGTAAAGTCTGTATTTTTAGATTCATCATCGAATGATGCGAAACTACTAATTTTATGCAATTTACACATATTTCGCTAGTCAAACTGAATGCCTAAAAACCCGTGCCTGGCTTATATTCCCATGGAGGATGTTATATATGATGTACGCGATGTTTTGCATATATAATATATAGTATTCTTCATTGTACTATATACACTAATGCTTATCTGGACACAATCTCCTCCAATTTTGAGAAAATACGTGGTATGTGTTATTGTTTTCATTTGCTCCATTTTTCATCCCCAGGGGTGAACTTTGCATGGAGTCTCCATGAGTACTATATTCAACTAATTATTCTGTTTTATATCCGTATACTGCGCTCCCCACCAAATGAAGTTTAGGTGAACCCAGGAAGAGTGTGGAAGTATGGCAGAAACTGAAACACAGAAAAGCGCGCGCGCGCGCACAGAGAGAGATATTTATGCATGCAAAAATGCTTCCTAGAACTCGCACGCAAAGCTTAAGCATAGATGAAAATAGGAGAGTGAGAGATAGAAAGAGTTTGTTAGCAGCCCACGCCAACTCCTGGTCCATCGGCATAGGTTCAAATGTTTTCGGTGCACATTGGAGAGCCCACTACAAGCAGAGTGCCCAATGTATCCGGAAACACCAGCATGAGGAGACCGTGACACTTTCATGATGATCGTCGCAATGTCCCTTTGGATGCGAAAGAAGTCATCTCTAAGTTTATAATCCGCTTCTCCATGAGATTCTAGCCACTTGTGGATATGATCATCATTTCTTCTTCTCATGCGAAGCTTTTGGTGATCTGTGTTGAACTGAATCATGAGATGAACAATGTAGAATCCATCCTTTTTGCTTGGTTTTGGGACATGGATGCAGGAGAAGTTAGTTTTATGCGCGAACCCATCTTCTTGTTCCTTTCTTTCCTGATCTGCATGTGGCCACCTCTAATGCTGAAGCCATGGAGAGCATCATCTAGAATATTCATTATGTGGGTGTAGTCTTTTTTCTCGTAGTCTCTGGAAGGGTCAAAATAGACGGCGTGGGAGACTTGCGGGTAAAGAACGATAAGGACGGCGCGCCCGTAGCTGCGGGGAAAAGACACCTCAAATTATTCCCCATATGAGAGAGAATGAATGATTGAAATGTAAGAAGGGGTTGTCCGGAACTGACTTACTTTGGATGATAAGGCACGAGGACAATTTCCCGGTCCTTATTCTGTACCATAAAGTTTTGGAGGTACTCCCTAGCAGTTTCACGCTCAAAGTCGCCGAGACTCAAGAAAGACTCGTGCATGTAGTACGGATCCGCCACACAGATTTGCGAGACTTCTTCACTCTTCATGACAGAGCTCATATTTAGCGCAAAAAGGCGGACGATTGTAAAATCGAGCCGCCTTGTCAGAAACATCTCAAAGATATGGTCAAACCGCAGGAAGAACACATCCGCGGGCCGTGTCTCGACATAGCACTTCCCCTCAGGCACACGAGCCGCGTATGTCGGATATCCTGGATCCTTTGAGGCTAGTAGGCTTTTCTCAGTCGACAACACATGGTCGTGCAGTCTCCTGAAATCCCCTGATAGTGCCTCCAGCGGTTTCGGCGGTAGCATCGGCTCGCCCGTGAGATGGAACATGGCCGCACCTTTCACGGGTACACGCTCTTCAGAATGCATCGTCTGGCTGCTTTGTGCTCTGGATTGTTTGGAGGCAGTTATCTTCCCCGATCTCTTCCTCTCCTTTTTCTTGGGCACACCTTCCAGACCCTTCCTTAACCCCTGGCCCAGGGTTCCCGGGCTAAGAACTGTACGAACCCCGGCTAGTTGCGCCTGTGTTGAGGCGACATCTTCAGGCGTGTCCTGTGAGGAATTCATGAAGAGAGACTTTTTGCAAATCCTTCCAACGACCTTCCTGCCCGGGCATATCATCCAGATCCTCATTAGCATGCTGATAGCCCGATTCGTCATATGGTTGACTCATCATATCTATGTCACAGTCATACGCGTTTGTATTGAGGAAACCCATAGGGTCGACCTCCGTCTCATCATCCATTCTCTGTTCTACAGGACCGATTACATCAGCCAGTACTATTGCACCCCCTTCATCACGTCGTCCGCCGCTCTCACCCGGCACTATAGGAGGTAGTAATTGCGTAGGCGGGGTGATGGTCTCCGCACATGCTTGTTGATGTGTGGTTATTGGTGTGCTCTCGGCTGGCTCCAGACGAATAAGATTCTTCGGCCATAGCAGCACCCAACCCTTGCAGCTTCCAATCTGCGGCGGGGTCTCGTCGTCCTCTCCCATATGCTATACTAGAGGAGGCAAAGCCTTGTGCCCCGATTTGACACTAGACAAGCTAACCCTAAAGTGTCCAGCGTGGATCGGCTGGTTGTGGAACGTGGGTTTCAAGGGGTTCAATATCTGTCGACCTTCTGGCCTTTTATCAAGTACAGTATGGTGCACGGGGTTTCTTCGCCCTGCAAACACATATGTCTTTGGCGTAAAACATCCGAAAGGCAACGAAAATGGAATATTCTATATATATATATATGTATATGTTGGTGCGACATGTAATTACCATGACGGCGTCGAGCTCAGCCAAAGACGAAGGCCCACCTAGCGCACCAGAGACTGAGGACGGGCTTCTATGAGCGGGAGCGACCGCGAGAGGAGGCCCGGTTGCATGAGCAAGTGATGGTGCGGTGTTGTTGTTGTTCATGGAGTTGCTCCCGACGAAACTGGGCATCGGGAAATCATGTACCATCTTGTCTGGATTTTCTTTCGTCCAGTTAATGATAGCTGGAACCAAGTTAGTAGCAAAATCATTTCTGCAGGCAGTTACAGCTGCATTGACTGCCTGCTGTAGCAACTCATTTTTCTCCTTGGTTGTTTTTTCCGCGTCCTCAGCTGCTTTTTTCTCGAGCACAAGCTTCACCTTCACGTCGATGTCCGAATGACTAAACTTCTTTTTCTGCTTCTTGGCCTCCGGGCCCTTGTTGTAAAACACCTTCCACATGGCGCCGTCTCCAGCGCCGTGCACACGACCATATTGCGGCCGCTGGCCCAAAGGGAACCCGTTAAGTTCGTTCAAGGCCCGGTTGAGAGGGGTGTCCCATTTGGGCCTCATCGGAGAAGTAGGGCTTTCGGCTGCAAGCTGGTGATGCTTCTCCAGTAGTCTAATCAATTTCCTCGTGATCTGGTCCGTGTAAAAAAACCTTTTTCGCCTTGTCCCACTTGTAGCGGGCCCTGATGGAGTCACGCTCCAAGGGGTTGGTGAACTTCGCGAAGGGGTCTGGGAGACCCGCGGCTTCACGTTCCGCGTCTTCCTTATCCCATATGGGCCTTTTACCGAGGTAGCCACGGCTTCCGAGGTGATGCTTCCCCGTGTTCCTTTGCTGAAGGCTCTTGAATTTCGCAGCCTTAGCCTTGGCTGCCTCGGTAGCGCAAGTGTCCTTGAACTTTTCGAACTCCTCTTCTTTAAGTGTCGGGTTTTCCTCTAGAATCTTGGACAGGGGTTCCTCAGCCTCAATAGCTCGTACCCTCCCTTTCCAGGAGGCCAAATCATTGCTGAACATGCCCATGGCGTGATTGTTAATCTTTTTCATCTTCGGATCATCCCACGGGTGTTCTATGTTGTCATCCCGGTCGGGGAACTTGAATCTCTTGTGCAACTTCGTTAGGAGCAACTGCGTCAAATGTTCTTTACTCCTTAAGTCATCGTCATTGATGCTCGCGCATTCCCGTAGGATGCATCCTACTTGGTTCCCATAGCACTTGCGAGGTTCTTCCGGCTGTAATGGCTCAAACTTGCCAGGCGCCATCTTTGTGATCACAAGTCGTCCGATCCCTAGTTTGTTAGGTTTTTGTATCCTCTGCTTCTTATGATTCCTCTTTTCGGTAGCGGCATCGGCGCCGGTACCTTCCCCGCCGGTACCTTCCCCGCCGGTCTCGGCGCCGCCATCGGTGTCGGTGTCGTCGGTGTCGATGTCGGCGTCAGTACCATCATCGATGCCGATCTGCAAACCTTGCTTAGCAGTCAAATAGTCGAGGTACACTTGTTCACCCTCATAATCCATCTCATCTGCATCTTGGTCAGAAGGCCTAGTTTCTTCGTTGTTCGACATGTTTCCTATGATTAAGTGTCCTCGTTTATTTCTAAAAGTATGAAAAAAATGAGAAATGACATAAAAAAGAAATCTATGTGCCAGCACTCGATATGCCAACTATCTAGCACAAATCATGCCAAAATTCACGGCAAATTTCGGCATGACCTTTGCTAAAAAATGGACATATCGAGCGCATGAAATTCACCGGAACGGAAAAGAATCAACATTCCGGCGTAACATATGCCACTCGGATCATTTACCAAAATTGAACCAAAACATCACATGTCCAAATGACATGTTCAAATTCCAAATATGACATGTCCAAAACATGACATATCCACATATCACATGTCCAGTTCAAATTTGCATATAAATTCAGCCTACCTAAATTTGCTTTAACAAGGGATGTTGATTCGTACAATTGCTTAAATCCTGCCTTTTCTTTTAACTACAATTGCTTAACCCTAAATTTCTGTCCTATTTTAAAACCTAACTAAATTCATAACTAAATAGATAACCTAATTAACATACTGCCCTAACTAAAACATAAGTAAATTAACCGAAGAACCCTAGCTAGCAGAGAGAGGGGAGGGGGGGTTTACAGAGGGTGCAGGGGCGAGGAGGGGAGGAAGCAGAGGAGGGAGGCGAGGGCCGACTGATTGGG